>NC_142803.1:22896505-23086328 GCF_049724085.1 Artemia sp. Qi Xiang Cuo | reverse complement strand
AAACAGATGCCATGTCCTTTCCACTCAAGACTTTATACATTTATATATTTCAGGTTCAAGCCTGGTACCCTTGATCTCAATAGCGTTCTACCAAAAACGGTGGTTACATCATACTCCATTGTGTTGGATTTGCTCCTCAGCTGATGAACAACCCAGAATGTCTTGTTGAATGCATGTACTGTTGTAAGAAGATCATTCCCCCCAAGCACCAGTGCTCATTAGCTTTAATACTAGATAGTCTATGTTCAATGCAACTCTGAAATCTATCCTCCAACCTCATCATGCAATAAACTACATATAAGTCATCCATTGAGACACTAAAGAAGGCACAAACCTACTAGCGATCTCTATGTTACTTCATATTTATGACAGCCAGATTGTCCAGTTTAATAGGTCAAAGTCATGTCCCAGTGCACAGCTAGAGCAATAAAGACATGACAGAACCTGTCTTTGGTGTTCATGGGCCTCATGTCTTACAAAGAGATGCGACAAATAAAATCATTGTCCTAATATAGTCATTTCCTGCATATCTGAACAATAAAGCTTATTCCTAGCCATAAAAATTAACAAGCACTTCGTTTTCTGAATATTATAGAAAATAAAGACTATGTAGAACTTGTTAATTTCTGAAGAACATATGCAGTAGAACTGCAATTGTATGTAGACACAGGGACATCAATTGGAGGGGGGCGTTTGCCGCTCCTATGTTTTAAAAAATCTTTTTTTAGTACTTTTTTTAAATGATGCTTTTTTTGGTATTTTTATTGGAAAAATTTAAAAGATACAAAACTCCCCCTTTATACTTGAAGAATACATTTTATCCCCCCCCCCAACTTTTATTTTGAATTGATGCCACTGTTTAGTAATGCACCTAATAAGGAAAATACACTTTAGCAAAGTGCAATTTGAATGTGTGCCTTTGTGACTCCATCAACACCTGTTATCCCCAAATTTAGACAAGGTTCAATTACGTATTTATCTGGCAATGTCTTATCTGGCAATTTCTTTCACTAAATGAATTGCCCAACTACTCATTAAGCTAGTGCTCAACACCCACAAGTATTATTTTCTTCTCCTTTTCTAAGCTGACCACTGTCAGTCTCTGGAACTAGACCCCGGCGCCCCGCCGGCGGATCGACCGAACGCCGCCGACGAGAGGCCCGGTCGAACGCCGCCTTAGCGTCATAACACCGCCGGCACACCGCAGGCACGCCACCGCCGGAAGAAGCGGCGGCGTTCGGTCGACTTTGTATTAATTTTGCGGCAATTCTTTATTGCGTCAACCGCAAAGTCGGAGCTTTTCCTTCTCGTGTGGTTTAGTATTTCGAATTTCCTGATTAGAAATCAAGCAGGGCCTGCACTATCCCCAAATTTTTGGGTATTTCCCCGAAAAAAAATTTGGTTCCCCAAATCCCCGAAAATCACGCAATCACGGTGCCACCGTTAGGGATTTATCACCAGTGACTTTCCCTGCCAAATATTACTTTGCATACCATAATTCTTCACAACACTCTTGTTCATTAATTTTCGTCTCTTTTGTTACTTTGCATAAAAACCAGAGATATGCAATATGCAATTGCAAATATTGCAATATACACAGTTCTTCAAATGTTGACAAAAAAAAGTATCTTCTATATGAAATGAATTTAAATCATTTCGAATGCAGTTTCCCAATCGCTATTTCTTACATCATTCGAAGTCAAGAATTTTATTGAATAGAATCTTTGTTGAATAGAATTATAGAATGCATTCACTACTATACAGATTCAGCCTTCAGTTGGATTTTGAAATTGACAGCTGACAGATTGTTTCTACAACTGAATTGTGAGTTTACAGTTTGTTTTTTTTTGCTGTTTTTAGGTAAGATTTTCTTAATGTTTAATACTCAATTGTTGAACGCCTGATAAAAAATACAATCTTCTTTCTGAAACATTTTACCCCCCCCCCCAAAAAAAAAACTTAAATTGAGACAAAATTAAGCTATAGACTATGTACAAGATTGGGGAAATGAAAATTGAAACGGAAGTGACCCCAAAAATATAATTCATAAATAAATTTTAATGTATTGCCTATAGGGGGGGGGGATAGGGGGCTATCATTTTTAAATGATAATACCTCATTTTTTTATTGAAAGCAGGGATCCCTAAACGATAATAATTTTTTTCATTTAAAGTCGAGACACAAGAAAATGGTATCAAATTCCCTGGGAAACCATTGAAATATTTTGATAGACCCAGGGCCCCCCATTGGGACTTGTTCATTGTCTTGGGTATTTTGCGATTTCTCGTAGGCTACTGGCCTAATTTGGCTTTTGTGTGTTCTCCCTTAAAATTAGATTCTTTGGATCTTATTGAATGCCACGGCGAATCTATGACTCCGTTTTCCAATAATTTGAGGTATATCTGAATAATTTCGACATTTTGTTGTTGTCTTTGTACCCCTTTACTCATTCCCTCAATTTTTTTTCAAGGAACACTAAGCTGTTTAACGTTATTTTGCGTGTTTGTTTGAACCATATAGTGACCTAGTTAATTATTAAGTAAATTATTTTTCTAATAAAAGCTGAGACGATATCCTATCAAGGTGGTATCCAGAGGGGGGGGGGGTGGTAGGGGGGTATTACATTTAAATGATAATATCTCGAATTTTTTTTATTGGAAGCAGGGATCCCAAAAAGTAAATTTTTTTAATATAAAGCAGAGAAGGCATCATATCAAGGTGGTATCCAGAGGGGGGGGGTAGTAAGCTATCATATTTAAATGATAAAACCTCAATTTTTGGTTTGAAAGCAGGGATGCCAATAATTTAATTATTTTTTTTATTTAAAGCAGAGACGGTATCCTATCAAGATGGTACCCAGAGGGGGGGGAGGGTATAGGGAGTTATTATATTTAAGTGATAGTACCTTGAGTTTTTTTTTATTATTGAAAGTAGGGATGCCAAAAAGTTGAAAAGCTGACAAAAATTAACAAGATTTTCGTGAGTTATACTTGATACAGCACTTGCATGGTTTTATCTTCCAAAGGAAAAGGGACATATGCGTCCAACCCGTATTTTTTTCTTATTGATGAAACGAGTTTACTTTTAAAACATTCATTCATAAGTACCAGCAGGTTCACACTAAAACGAATTGGTGTGACAAAAGCAATATCGACATCCCCACCTAACGTTGCGCCCGAGTGACAATGGCGCCCTCGGTCCAGTGCCCAAGTTACATTAAAAAGCCTGGTCAGTAGGGAGACCCCAGAAGGCATAGGGGGGACCGTGTGCTGCCATCTATAATTGAGTCTAAGGCTCACAGGACATAATTTATTCATGGATTATCGATCTACTAACGGGTCAATTACATCTAGGGGAACTAGATTCCTGATAAATTGATTTGCATAATCGAGGGGAATTACTGATCCACGAAAGGGGAATTAAGAAACAATATGGCTTTTTTGGTATTTAGGTCTGAAAGATAAATGGTCTTTAGTGACAGAGATAAATTAATATTCTATTTTTTAAATACGGATTCTCTGGTCATTAGGCTTAGTGATAAATTCAGGAATTAATATTCTTTCGAAAACTTAATAGTGTAGCTTGGAACACCTTAGAGAGCAAAATATTTAGATGAGAATTTTTTCATGGGAATTTCAAAAGTGACAGTGCAGCGATGCCAAAACAAAAGGCACACGTAGAAATTACGTTTAGGGATTATTTGGGCGAAACCATTTGAGGCAATTTACAAGATGATTTGGGTAAAACAGTTTGATACATTTTAGAAGATGATTTGGGTGAAACTCCGCGCTCGATATATTCTTTACGTAACGTCCCTCTTAAACCCATTTTACAAGTTGAAGTACTCATCTTTTTCACACACAACTTTAACTTACGGCTTTTTGCATACCCCAACACCAAGCAATACTTTTCAAAAAGGCATTATTATATTATTTCAAAACAAGTTCCGTTCTTAATGTCCCCCCTAAACCAATTTACAAGTTGAAGTACTCATCCTTTTCACCCACCTACAAACAGAGAAAGACAGGCACGTTAGACATACAAACCAACAAAGACAGACACTTCAGACATACAAACCAACAAAGACAAACACTTCAGACATACAAAAAGAGATAGACAGGCACTTTAGACATACAAACCACCAAAGACAGACACTTCACAAATACAAACCAACAAAGACAAACACTACAGACAAACAAACAGAGAAAGAAATGCATTTTAGACATACAAACCAACAAAGAGAGACACTTCAGACATATAACCAACAACGACAAACACTTCAGACATACAGACAGAGAAAGACAAACACTTTAGACATACAAACAGAGAAAGACAGGCACTTTAGACATACAAACCAACAAAGACAGACACTTCAGACATACAAACAGAGAAAGACAAATACTTTAGACATACAAACCAACAAAGAATTACACTTCATACATACAAACCAACAAAGACAGAAACTTCAGACATACAAACCAACAAAGACAAACACTTCAAACATACACACCAACAAAGACACACACTACAGACATACAAACAGACTAAAGACATGCACTTTAGACACACAAACTAACAAAGACATACACTTGAGAAATACAAACAGAGAAAGACAGGCACTTTAGACATACAAACCAACAAAGAAAGACCCTTCACACACACAAACCAAAAATGACACACACTTTAGACATACAAACGTAGGAAGAAAGGTAGTTTGGTTACACAAACCAACAATGACTGGCACCTCAGACACACAATCCAACAAAGACACACACTTCAGACATACAAACATAGAAAGACAAACACTTAAGACATACAAAAAGAGAAAGACAATCACTTTGGGCATAAGAACCAAGAAAGACAGGCACTTCAGACATACGAACAGAGAAAGAGAGGCACTTTAGACATACAAACCAACAAAGACAAACGCATCAGACATACAAACCAACAAATACAAACTCTTCAGACATGCAAGGCAGCAAAGACAGACACTTCACACATACAAACCAACAAAGACAGACACTTCAGACATACAAACAAACAAAGACAAACATTTCAGACATACAAACAAAGAAAGACAGACACTTTGGACACACAAACCAACAAAGACAGACACATCAGACAAGCAAACCAACAAAGACAGACACTTCAGACATACAAACCAACAAAGGCAAACACTTTAGACATACAAACAGAGAAAGACAATCACTTTAGACATACAAACCAACAAAGACAGACACTTCAGAAATACAAATCCACAAAGACAGGTACTTAAGAAATGCAAACCAAAAAACACAGACACTATGCATATACAGACCACGAAAGACAAACACTTCATACATACAAACAGAAACAAACAAGCACTTAATACATACAAATCAATAAAGACAAACACTTCAGACATACAACCCGACAAACACAAACACTCTAGACATACAAACAAACAAAGACAAAAACTTCAGACATACAAACAGAGAAAGACAGTCACTTTAGACATACAAACCAACAAAGCAACAAAGACAGACACTTCAGACATACAAACCAACAAAGACTGGCACTTCAGACATACAAACCAACAAAGACAGACACTATAGACATACAAACCAGCAAAGACAGACATTTTAGACATACAAACAGAGAAAGACAATAGACATACAAACCAACAAAGACAGACACTTTAGACATACAAACCAAAAAAAGACAAACACTTATGATTATGATTTTGAGGAGGACAATCCTCCACAGCCCTCAGGGCAAGGGTTGTAAGTTAAGCCCTGGGAGCATATAAGTTTTTTATAGAAAGTGTTGTCGTAGAAACTTTAAAAAAGGCTCATTTGACTGGAAATACAAACAGAGAAAGACAGACACCTCAGACATACAAACCAACAAAGACAAACACTTCAGACATACAAACATAGAAAGACAAGCACTTTAGACATACAAACCAACAAAGACAGACACTTCAGACATACAAACCAAAAAAAGACAAACACTTATGATTATGATTTTGAGGAGGACACTCCCCCACAGCCCTCAGGGCAAGGGTTGTAAGTTAAGCCCTGGGAGCATATAAGTTTTTTATAGAAAGTGTTGTCGTAGAAACTTTAAAAAAGGCTCATTTGATTGGAAATACAAACAGAGAAAGACAGACACCTCAGACATACACAC
Source organism: Artemia sp. Qi Xiang Cuo (assembly GCF_049724085.1). Lineage (NCBI taxonomy): Eukaryota > Metazoa > Arthropoda > Branchiopoda > Anostraca > Artemiidae > Artemia > Artemia sp. Qi Xiang Cuo. The sequence continues at coordinate 23,080,160 of NC_142803.1, read as the reverse complement.
CAACAAAGACAAACACTGCAGACATACAAACAGAGAAAGACAAGCACTTTAGACGTACAAACCAACAAAGACAGACACTTCAGACATACAAAGCAACAAAGACAAACACTTCAGACATACAAACAGAGAAAGACAAGCACTCTAGACATACAAACCAACAAAGACAAAAACTTCACACATACAAACAGAGAAAGACATGCAATTTAGACACATAAATCAACAAAGATACACACTTCAGTAAAAAAACAAACTAACAATGACGAACAGTTCAGATATATAAACATAGAAAGACATGCTATATAGACACACAAAAAAACAATGACAGACACTTCAGACATACAAACCAACAAAGACAAACACTTTAGACATACAAACAGAGAAAGGCAGACTCTTTAGACTTACAAACAGAGAAAGACTGGAACTTAAGACATACGAACCAACAAAAACAGGCACTTCAGACATACGAACATAGAAAGACAAGAACTTTATACATACAAAATAAAAAATACAAACATACCATATATGAAAGCAAAAAAAGACAGATACTTCACCAACAAACAAAAAGAAATAACGGCAATTCACACATAAAAAACAAGACAGACAAACACTTCAAATAAACAAACCAACAAACAGAGACACTTTAGAAATAAAAACCAACGAACACACACACTTCAGACAAGCAAACCAACAAAGACAGACACTTCAGACATACAAACCAACAAAGACAAACACTTTAGAAATATAAATTGAGAAAGACAAGCACTTTAGACGTACAAACCAACAAAGAAAGACACTTTAGACATACAAACCAACAAAGACTGGCACTTTAGACAAACAAACCAACAAAGACAGAAACTAAAGACATACAAACCAACAAAGACAGACACTTTAGACATACAAACAGAGAAGGACATGTACAATAGACATACAAACCAACAAAGTCAGACACTTCAGACATACAAACCAACAAAGACAAACAGAGAAAGACAGACAGTTTAGACATACAAACCAACAAAGAGAGACAAGAGACACTTTAGACATACAAACGAAAAAGACAAACACTTCAGACATACAAACAGAGAAAGACAGGCACTTCAGACATACAAACCAATGAAGACAAACACTTAAGACATACAAACCAACAAAGACAGACACTTCAGACATACAAACCAAAAAAAGACAAACACTTATGATTATGATTTTGAGGAGGACACTCCCCCACAGCCCTCAGGGCAAGGGTTGTAAGTTAAGCCCTGGGAGCATATAAGTTTTTTATAGAAAGTGTTGTCGTAGAAACTTTAAAATAGGCTCATTTTACTGGAAATACAAACAGAGAAAGACAGACACCTCAGACATACAAACCAAACAAAGACACACAATTCAGACATACAAAAAGATAAAACCAAGGACTTTAGGAATACAAACCAACGATTACAGACAATTCAAACACGCAAACAGGTAAAGAGAATCAATCTAGACATCCACACCACCAAAAACCAACACTTTGCACAAGCAAACCGTGAAAGTCAGGAAATCTAGATACATAAACAGCCACTGAAAAATACTTCAAACAAACAACCCAGCAAAGACAAACACTTCAGACATACAAACAGAGAAAGACAGGTGCTATAGACATACAAACAAACAATGACATACACTTCAGACCCACAAACCAACAAAGACACTCACTTTAGACATACAAACAGAGAAAGTCAGACTCTTTAGACTTACAAACAGAGAAAGACAGAAACTTCAGACATACGAACAGAAACAAACAGGCACTTTAGACATACAAATAGAGAAAGACAGGCACTTTAGACATATAAACCAACAAAGACAAATACTTAATATATACAAACGAAAACAGACAAACACTTAACACATAAAAACCGAGAAATACAAACACTTCAGACATGCAAACAAACAAAGACAGACACTTCAGACATACAAACAGACAAAGACAAACACTTCAGACATACAAACCAACAAAGACAGACACATCAGACAAACAAACAAACAAAGACAGAAACTTCAGACATACAAACCAACAAAGACAAACACTTTAGACATATAAACAGAGAAAGACAAGCGCTTTAGACGTACAAACCAACAAAGAAAGACACTTCAGACATACAAACCAACAAAGACTGGTACTTTAGACATACAAACCAACAAAGACAGAACCTATAGACATACAAACCAGCAAAGACAGACACTTTAGACATACAAACAGAGAAAGACATGTACAATAGACATACAAACCAACAAAGACAGACACTTTAGACATACAAACAAACAAAGACAAACAGAGAAAGACAGACAGTTTAGACATACAAACCAACAAAGAGAGACAAGAGACACTTTAGACATACAAACAAAAAAGACAAACACTTCAGAAATACAAACAGAGAAAGACAGGCACTTTAGACATACAAACCAATGAAGACAAACACTTCAGACATACAAACCAACAAAGACAAACACTTTAGACAAACAAACAGAAAAAGTCACACACTTTAGAAATACAAACCAAGAATGCGAGGAACATTAGACATACAAACCAAGAGCGACGGAAAAGACTAAAACAAGCAAAGAAAAAGACCGGCTTCTTATATATACACCCCAGCGATGGATGCCAATTACCACGTAAACCCAGACACATACAAACTCTACGAGTGTACAAACCAACAAAGATAATCACTTCAGACATACAATCAGATAAAGACAGGCACCTCAGACATACAAACCAACAAAGACAAACACTTCAGACATACAAACAGAAAAAGACAAGCATTTTAGACATACAAACCATCAATGACAGACACTTCATAAATACAAACCAACAAAGAAAAACACTTCAGACATACAAACAAACAAAGACAGACACTCCAGACAAACAAACAGAGAAAGACAGACACTTTAGACAAAAAACCAACAAAGACAGACACTTCAACCACACAAACCAACAAAGACAAACACTTCACACATACAAACAGAGAAAGACAAGCACTTTAGACATACAAAACAACAAAGACAGACGCTTTAAACCTACAAACCAAGAACGAGAAACAGTTCAGAATTACAAACATAGAAAGAGAGGCACTATAGACATACAAACCAACAGAAACAAACACTTCGGACAAACACACAGAGAAAGACAGGCACTTTAGACATACAAACTAACAAAGACAGACCCTTCAGACATACAAACCAACAAAGACAAACACTTCAGACATACAAACGGAGAAAGACAGGTGCTTTAGATATACAAACAAACAATGACAGACACTTCAGACATACAAACCAACAAAGACAAACACTTCGACATACAAACAGAGAAAGACAGACACTTAAGACATACAAACAGAGAAAGACAGACACTTCAGACATACAAACCAACAAAGACAGACACTTTAGACATACAAACAGAGAAAGACAAGCCCTTTAGACATACAAACCAACAACGACAGATACTTCAGACATACAAACCAGCAAAGACAAACACTTCAGACATACAAAGCAACAAAGACAGACACTTCACACATACAAACCAACAAAGACAAACAAAGTGTCTGTCTTTCTAGATTTTTTTGTCTGAAGTGTCTGTTTTTGTTGGTTTTTAGGTGTTAAGCGTCGGTCTTTCTTTGCTTGTATGTGTTAAGAGACAGTCTTTTTTTGCTTGCGTGTCTGAAGATTTTGTAATCGTTTTTTTGTATTTCTGATGTACCTTACTTTCGCTGTTCGTAAGTCTAAACATTTTGCCTTTCTCTGTTTTTATGTCTGAAGTGTTTGTCTTTTTTGGTTTGTATGTCTGAAGTGTCTGTCATTGTTGTTTTGTATGTCTAAAGCGCCTGTCTTTCTCTGTTTGTATGTCTTTAGTGTTTGTCTTTGTTAGGTTGTATGTTTGAAGTGTCTGTCTTTGTTGGTTTGTTGGTTTGCTTGTCTTTCTCTGTTTGTATGTCTGAAGAGTCTGTCTTTGTCGTTTTTTAGGACCAAACTACCTGTTTTTCTCTCTTTGTATTTCCTAAGTGTCTTTCATTATTGGTTGGTATTAATAAAGTAACTGTCTGTCTATGTTTGTATGTCTTCTGTGTCTGTCTTTGCTTGTCTGTATTGATATAGTGTCTGTCTTTGTTGTTTTGTATGTCTTAAGTGCCTGTCTCTGTTCGTTTGTATGTCTAAAGCGTCTGTGTTTGTTGGTTAGTATGTCTTAAATGCCTGTCTTTGTTTGTTCGTATGTCTTTCTTGGTTTGCATGTCTAAAGTGTTTGTCTTTGTTGGTTTGCTTGTCTGAAGTGCCTGTCTTTTTTGGTTTGTAGTTCTAAAGTGTCTGTTATTCTCCGTTTGTATGTCTAAAATGTTTTTAATTGTTTGTTTATATGTCTTAAATGTTTGTCTTTGTTAGTTTATTGTATGTGGGAACTATTTGTCTTTGTTGGTTTTTATGTCTGAAGGATTTGTCTTTGTTGGTTTGTATGCCTGAGGTGTCTGTCTTTGTTGGTTTGTATGTCTAAAGTGCTTGTCTTTCTCTGTTTGTATGTCTGAAGTACCTGTCTTTGTTGGTTTGTATGTCTTGAAGTTTCCATTTTTCTACGTTTGTCTGTCTAAAGTGTCTTTCTTTCTGTGTTTGTATATCTGAAGTGTTTGTATTTGTTTGTTTGTATGTCTGAAGTGTCTGTCTTTTTTAGTTTGTATGTCTAAAGTGACTGTCTTTCTCTGTTTGTATGTCTGTAGTGTTTGTCTTTGTTGGTGTGTATCTCTGAAGTGTTTATCGTTGTTGTTTGTATGTCTGAAGTGTCTGTCTTTGTTGGTTTGTATGTCTATAGCGCTTGTCTTTCTCTGTTTGTATGTCTGAAGTGTCTGTATTTGTTGGTTTGTATGTCTAAAGTGTTTTTCTTTCTCTGTTTGTATTTCTGAAGTGTTTGTCTTTCTCTGTTTGTATGTCTGTAGTGTTTGTCTTTGTTGGTTTGCATGTCCGAAGTCTCTCTTTGTTGGTTTGTATGTCTAAAGTTCCTGTCTTTCTCTGTTTGTATGTCTGAAGTGTTTTTCTTTGTTGGTTTGTATGTCTGAAGTGTCTGTCTTTGTTGGTTTGTATGTCTAAAGTGCCTGTCGTTCTCTGTTTGTATGTGGGTGAAAAGGATGGGTAATTCAACTTCTAAATTGGTTTCGTAGGGGCATTAAGAAAGGAACTTGTTCTGAAATAATATAATAATGTCTTTTTGAAAAGTATTGCTTGGTGTTGGGGTATGCAAAAAGCCGTAAAGTTGTGTGTGAAAAGGATGAGTACTTCAAGTTGTAAATAGGTTTAGGAGTGATATTACGTAAAGAACTTGTTCTGAAAAGATATATTAAAGCCTTTGAAGAGTATTGCTTGGTGTTGTGGTATTTAAAAAGCTGCAAAGCAGGGTTGTGGGTGAAAAGGATGGGTACTTCAACTAGTAAAATGGGTTTAAGAGGGATATTAAGAAAGGAACTTGTTCTGAAAAGATATAATAAAGCCTTTCGAAATGTGAGGGCCTTTCTGTGTCTCAAGTGCACAAAAAAAGTATTAGAAGGGGGGCCACGGGGGCAGGGGGGGGGGGGGCTTTGGGGCGCGGGGGGAGGGGGCCTTTTGGGGTTGGGGTAGGGAGGCCCTTTGAGGTTGGGATAGTGGGGCCCTTTGAGGTTGGGGTAGTGGGGCCCTTTGGGGTTGGGGTAGGGGGGCCCTTTGGGTTGGAGTAGGGGACCTTACATTACTGCGCAAATGGAGCTTGTTTATTATAACGACCACGGAGTTTCACCTAAATCATCTTCTAAAATGTCTCAAACTGTTTCGCCTAAATTATCTTCTAAAATTTCTCAAACGGTTTCACCCAAATAATCCCTAAACGTAATTTCTGCTCGTTCCTTTTGTTTTGGCATCCCTGCGCTTTCACATTTGAAATTCCCAGGAAAAATTCCCCCGTTAATCTCTTCATCTCTAAGTTGTTCCTAGCTACACTATTAAGGTTTCGAAAGAATATTAATTCCTGAATTTATCACTAAGCCCGATGACCAGAGAAGTCATATTTAAAAAATTGAATATTAATTTATCTCTGCTACTAAAGACCATTGATCTCTCAGACCTAGAGACCAAAGAAGCCATATTGTTTCTTAATTCCCCTTTCGTGGATCAATAATTTCCCTCGATTATGCAAATCCCCTCGGTTAGTGGATCGATAATCCATGAATAAATTATGTCCTGTCAGCGTTAGACTCAATTATAGATGACAGCACACGGTCCCCCCCCCCGGTGCCTTCTGAGGCTTCCCTACTCTATTCATTATATAAGCTTTCAATTTGGGAGGTTCAAGGAGGAGTCTTTGACAGTCTTATGATCTCAGGGTACTAGATGTTGCAACGTTCTTACGTATCTACAGTGGTTTAAAAAATTCGATCACCCCAAAAATGATTAAAAAAATATACACAAATATAACAGATGTAACATTTGGAATATTATAGCACTTTTTTCAAAGCTTTGAAGAAAAGTAAAAAAGGCTAACTACCCCTAACTACGCTTGGAAGCTATTTTAAAAAGAAACTCTTTGGAGATTTCCATGGAAATGACCGTAGCAGAAGCTTTGAGCCTGCATGGGTGGGGATCAAAGAGGAGTCTCTAAGAATTTTGACCACAGGTGACTCATTGTTGCGACTTTCTTAAATTTGGTAGTTTTTGTGAGCATTTGGAAATCAAAGCTTAAACTCAATAACTGAAACAAAGTGTCTATAACATTTTGCTTGGATTAAAAGTGACGAATTAGGATGAAAATCCCAACATCTTTCTGGAGCTATTTCAGTCTGCATATTATTTCATTTAATTACATTTAAAACGGATGAGTTTTTCTTTTTTTACCTAAGAAAATAGCTGGCAGTTCATTTTTCTTCATACTGAATAAACCATTAAGTATTTTTGTTTTCATTGTAATTGAATTGTTCTTATGTGAAGTGTTCATCATGTATTTTTCAATTTGATAAATTTACTCCTTTTAGATGCAGTTTATAATTTGACGGATATTAGGTATTTATCAGTTTATAATTTGGAATGAATCCCCAAAAGGAAAAATCAATAAAATACAAAAGAGCAGCCAAAAGCAATAAAAAGCAGCAGTTCAGCCTTAGCCTACATGACATATATTCCATAAAGAAGCCAAAAAAACTTTAAAATGTATTTATTTTTTTTAATTGTTATTAAAAACCATTTTTTAACACAAGAAGGCTTTTTAGGAATCCAAAAGAGCAAAAAAAACCATCAATATCAAAGTCACACATTTCAACTGTTTTAAAGGTGAAAAAACAGATATAGGCAAAGTGCATTATGAAAAAATTAAGCTTCTAAGTTCAAAGTTATATTCTAAGTTTTTACCCAGATAACTGACGAATTTTGTGATATGACATTTGAAGTTTTGTATGCAGCAATGTTCGATGAAAAAAACTACTAATTTTGATAATTATTTATGTTAAGAATACATAGCTAATAGATACTTCAACTACTCGTATTATGCAAGGGTTCTGAAACGTCACAGCCATTTCGTTTCTACCAGATTTCTACTTCTCTTGGTGAATAACGAAGAAGACCAGTTTCCAGCCAGCGACTTGTGAATTTTTGAACTCATGAATAGGGTCGAATCTGTTGTAAATTTAAGCTGTGATTTGAGAAAGACTGATGAAAACATTAATGTTTGCGGTTAACATTGATCGCGCCGGCGGCGCGCCGCCGACATCTTACCGACGGCGCGGCGCGCTGTTTTCAGTCCCGCCGCCTCCGGCTTTCCCTCATCGGCGCGGCGCCGGGGTCTATCTGGAACACAGGATTGAATAGTAAGGCTCTGAAAACTGTAATTTCCAAAAAATTGCCTTCCCTCTGCTTTTATTCTCATGTCAGAATTTAATTTGATTGCTTTGTTTTTATTTTCTAAATCTGAATAGCTAGGCTAAGCAAGACATGCCAGAATAGAACATTAAACATAGTGAATTAGAGCAGTACCGTATTTCAGTAGATAGCCTAGTACTACAAACATCAGTCAAGTTCAATTAGTGTATTACAGAACAGAAGAATATTTCAAGAAAGGTTAGGTCCTTAAGTCGATCCTTAGGTCATTGCAGTTGTAGTTGCAACCTAGTAAAGAACAATCCTCGGGTCATAGTAACCGAAAATTAAAATACTGGTCAAAAAAAATAATGTTAAAAAAGACTCAAAACGACTAAAAGAAATCCAGGAGTTGTACTATTATTTGCTTTCAACTCAACATAAATTTGCGGTCTTGAAATTTTTCTTTTGGAATAAAAAAAAAATATAAAGCCGGAAACCTCCCAAAGATGACCTCAGATTGAAAAGCACAGCACTGGAATCCCCATTTCCAAAAACCCCGCATTAGATTTTTATAGTCCCCTCTCTAAAACCAAAACCAACATCATTGTTATTTCTCCGTTTTTTCAGTGGGATAAGATAACCTACTAAATAGCCTAAAAACAACACACTATTCTACTTGATAATCTCTGTCAAAAGTAGGCATTGGCCTCAGGCATTGGTATAGCATTCCCCACGATATAAGGCCCTAAGCCAAATTTGATTTTCTTTTCAGATTTAAGATTGATTCTACTAGAAATTTTTCAAACCATACAAGGAGGGCAGAGAGTGGTGGCATGGGGTTCAAATAATTTTATGTGACCATCAAGGGGGAAAACCGTCAAAAACATAAATGCAGCATTTGAAGAGAGCATAAAAGAGGAATCTAACCGTACTACTTGTATCATAGGCAGCGCAATCGCGCTGCCTAAGCAAAGAACAGTGTTGGCACAACGCATTATTTATTTATTTTTTTCCTTTAGACCAGGGCACTTTGTACCAAAGGAATTATCGTAAAAACTTCAAAAAGGGCTCATTCGATTGGAAATTGGAGTGGTTTGTGCCCTTCTTAATAATCCAAAGTGATTGGAAGGCAACTAACACCCCTTCCACGCCCGCTGTTTCCCAAAACACATCCAATCAAAATTTTGAGATAGCCATTTTGTTCAGCGTACTTTCTTTCCAGATAGAAATTATGATTTAGAGGAGGACACTCCCCCACAGCCCTCAGGGCAAGGGTTGTAAGTTATGCCCTGGGAGCATATAAGGTTTTTATAGAAAGCGTTGTCGTAGAAACTTCAAAAAACACTCATTTGATTGGAAATTCAAAGGCCTTGTGCCCTTTTTAATGATCGAAAGTGATTGGAGGGCATCTTAACCCCCTCCCACGCCCGCCATTTCCCCAAACACATACAATCAAAATTTTTAGATAGCCATTTTGTTCAACATCGTTGAAAGTTCTGGAAATTAGGTCTTTGAGAATGACAAATTCCCCCCCCCCAGCTTTCAGGGCAAGTGTTGTAAGTAATACCCTGAGGGCAAATAAGGTTTTTATAGAAAGCGTTATCGTAGATACTTCAAAAAGGGATCATTTGATTGAAAATTGAATTGGCTAGTGCCCTTTTTAATAGTCGAAAGTGATTGGAAGGCAACTAACACCCCTTCCATTTTGTTCAAAGTAGTTGAAAGGCCCAGAAACTATATCATTGAGGATGACACTCCCCCCACAGCCCTCAGGGTAAGGGTTGTAAGATACGCCCTGGGGGCATATAAGGTTTTTGAAAAAAGCTTTGTTGTAGAAACTTGAAAAAGGGCTCATTGGATTGGAAATTCAAAGGGCTAGTGCCGTTTTTAATAGTCGAAAGTGATTGGAAGGCTTGACATGTTCATAGTAAAGATCGATGTGTGTACAATGTATTACTTTTTTTTGTTTGTTTGTTGTTTTTTTTTTTGTTTTTTTTTTTTGTTTTTTTTGTTTAGACCAGGACACTTTGTATCGAAGGAGTTGTAGGAACTTCGAAAAGGGGTCATTCGATTGAAAATATAAAGGTCTAATGCCCTTTTTAATAGTCAAAAGTGATTGGAGGGCAGCTAGTCCCCCTTCCACGCCCATCCCCCTCCCATTTGCTCATTATGTTTAAAAACTAAATATTGCCTTAAGATTAAATCAAAAAGCAATGTGTTAATGCCAATTCCTAATAAGGCATATCAGCAGTACCCCAAGAACGACTGAGGGTATTTTGTTCAAACTTTCGGGGCTAATTCTGCTCTTAAAATTTAACCAAATCAAAATAGCGTAAGTGTATCCAAGCTATCAAAGAAATTGAACAGATTTTTTTGCAAATGGTATCAAGTTTTCTATTTCAGGTTAACTAGAGGAGGCATGAAACTAAATTAAACACTATTATTTGTGTCCAGATTTTTAAAAGTGTGTATGTTGTTAAAAATTGCTGAAAATTTTTCTCCAGCGTACACATAGTAGGTCAAACTATAAAGTCTTAAAAAAACAAAACGATTTAAAAAACTATTTTCTTTTTCCCTGAAAAGACTTTGTCAATATAAAACGAACAGAAATTAATTAGAAAAAACTTTTTCCACAAAATAAGTTTTTCAAAGAAAAGTAAAAAATTCCATTAAACAAAAAAAGAGCAAAAATAAAATCAAATAAATTACCAAGCGTTTTACTTTAATTTGCACTTTACTGAAATAAATACAAACGAATGTGCATCGTCAGTTTAATATACATATACTGATATTTAGTAATCAAAATGTTAATATTATATGATTTATTAAGGTTATAAAAGTAAAAACATTTATATTTTTTCAGTAAAATGCAAATTATTTTCTGACCTTGGGAAGGCATAGCCCTAGGTTTTGAGCCCTAATCATGTTAATTTCTGCTTGTTTTGAGTTTGACTCGGTTATTTATTGTAATTTCTGTTCGTTTTGGGTTTCACTTATTGATGGTAATTTGTTGTAGTTTTATGCTTGGTAGATTATTTGATTTTATTTTTGTTCATTTTGGGTTTAATGGAGTTCTTTACTTTTCTTTGAAAAACTTATTTTGTGGAAAGTTTTTTTAATTAATTTTATTAAGAGACTCTTTTCTGAGGAGCCAATAATCTAAAATATTACCTTTAAGTCCATTATGCAGGTGAGAAGGATGGCTCTAGTGATATTCCTGCCAGTGATAACTTCAAAATTTGGTTCAAGACTCTGGGGCATCCCAGCATAGACAACACCCCCTCTGCTCCCAGGCCCTGTCCACACTGCTTTTAAATAACTCCTGGGTTTGAGACCCGAGGTTTGATTGTTTTTTCAATTTTCATTTCCTTGACCATGCACAGAGAGATCCTACAACAATTACAGTACCCACACATGGGAATGGAGAAAAAAACAATAGGCCAGGTCAATTGTCTAATGGCCCAGTATCCACTGAAATATTGTAGAAATAGTTAGCAAGCGTATTTACTTGTGGCCACTTACAGATGCAACCTCAGAAGCACCTGCTTACAAACATTGAGCTACCAAATTACCCCTGGCAATACCTTGGAGCTGACATTTTTACATTCAAGGGGGAGGAACATCTGATTGTAGTGGGCTATTATTGCTGGTATTCTGAAGTTGACAGACTCACTAACATGACTTTGAAAGCAGTCATTCAAAGAATAAGCCACATATCATACGTTTCATTACTCCCAGAATGTTAATAACCAATAAGAACCTATAGTTTTCTTCAGCTGAATTAGACACACAACCATCAGCCCTCACCAACCACAGTCTAACCGATTTGCAGATAAAACTGCAAAACAGAATATTTAGAAGTCATATCAGAGCAGAACAGAGCCATATCTTGCACTAGTGAAATGTCAGAATATGCCAATTGATAACCTGACCTGCTAAACAAATCATGAGTAGACAGTTGAGGTCTTTGCTGCCAGCTCACCCAAATTTGTCTAAACCCAAACTTGTCTGACCAGCAAATTTTATGGAACTAGATACTGCCATCAAAATCTAAAAAAAAAATATCTTGACATTGGATCCAAAGATATGTGCACCTTACAACATCAGCAATCTGTTTGGATCAAGGTTCTTCCTGGAAAGGAATAGGAACCAGGAAAAGTTGTGTTGGCAGCTTATACCCCCAGATCATATTAAGTCAAAACAGAAGCTGGGGATACATACCAGAGAAATATTAAGATATTATCCTGTACTCCAAGCCTGATTCTGGAATTATGAAAGAAACCGTTCCAGATCCACCCAATAGTTGTGATGCAGCAGGGTTGATTTCACAAACATGGCCTCTACCTCAGACCCAACAAACCACTGAACCCAAACTCATGTCAAGCATCCATCAGGTGCCACAGCTGCTTGGAAAAGCATCCCGTTGAAACTATTTGCAGACCTGCTTGTGATCTAAAGCCCCCTTAAAGGTTCTGTGACTACAAGCTCAACTTGTGATGAAGGGAGATGCAATGTTAGAACTTAGTTAAACATCCACCCTAGTTGTTCCTTGCTCATTATCTGCTTGCTTAATGCATTGTGATATATGTATTGCCTTGTTTTTGTTTTATTTTATAAGTGTTTGGGTTCCCTAAATAAAGAATAATCAGACAAATTGTTTACTGTATGCTTCCCTTTTTGAATACAAGTCCAGTGGTCCTCCAATCTTTAGGGAACCTACTGGTATTTAAATACACTAACTAAGGGGAGGCTATCTGGTCTTCTATCTTTCAGGAGCCTCATATGAACTCTATCCAGACATCATGCTTTAGTTAAGGTAAAGGTACCAATGATTTGACAGTGCAATTTTGGAACCCCTGTTGAAATTTCCTTCAAAACAGAATAATTGCTTAGCTGTGACTTGGAGTGCCATCTCTTGAAGCAATATTTGTATTTCAACAATATGAAACGTTGACACAAAATCCAGTAGGCTACACCCAGATAAGAAAAGAACATTTAATTCAGTCAGTTTCCTGTTTTTGACAAGAAAGGAGCTCCTGACAATTTTTCAGGTATGCTTACTTAGTTATTTATTGCAAAAAAAAAAAGTTGGGATTGACACTAATGCATCAAGATGCATCTGATTTTATCTGAATTCTAGTCACATTAGCTTTTTATTGATAAAATTAAAAGGGCAACAAATATTACATTGTCAAAACTAGGTTCCAAGTGTTAAAAATTTTTGTTTAATGTAGTGGAATACCAGGCACACTAAAAAAGTTCCTTTAGTCAAATTCAAACATAGATAATGGCTTCAATAAACTGATTTATTTCTTTCGCGAATATTTTGTAGTAACCTTGTCAAAATTTTCAACAGACAACAACAGGCCCTGTTGAAATATAGGTGACTCTGTCAAAACTTCACTGAACATGTAAACAAATGAGAAATAATTGGTGTCAAAATTCCAGGGTCCACTGAAGAAAATATAGCTGTCAAATTTATGGGTGCCAAAAATTGCAGAGATACAAATGGAAGTAATTTTTTCTTTCCTTAGTACTTATCAATGAAAATAAAAAAAAACTCAAATTTGGGTTGGAAGTTAAACTGCAGCTTGTCAAATACTATGCCGTTTTCTTTAGCAACCAAAAAAAAAAAGCAAGGTGCCATATTTTGTCAGTAGGATTATGGACTTTCTTGACAAAGGACAGTCCAAACTAAAAACATTCAAGTGGATTCGAATCACAGATCACATTTGAAATGGCCAAATGTTGATGACATTTACACTGTCAATAATGAATGAATCTTTGCTGGGTCATTAAAGCTGACAGGAAGTGGGCCATTCCAGAGAGTGTTCAGAGATAATATTCGTGTGGCATATATGCAACACTTAGAAAACAGAATATTTATGTGATCTAGGTCACAATATCACAGTCCTTTGGATTAACCAATTTTGTTATACTAAATACTACATACTTGAAACAATTTTGTTAGTTTTATTACTTCTACTTTTTGAATAGTGTTTTATACTTTTATACATTAAATGAAGTTGAAGAAAAACAAAGAAACCAGAATATACATGTTGAATACACCAGGTTCTGCCCAAGGGTATTCCCCAAGTATTTCAACACATGTCAAATGCACCAGGTTCAGCCCACAGGTATTCTCCAAGTATTTCAACATGTGTTGAATTGTGTTTCAACTTGCATTGAAAACAGGTAAATTTTTTGTTGTGTTGAATTTGTAGGTAAAAAATGCTCTAATGTTGGAAAATTGTAGTTTTCTACTCTTTTCAGATAAAGCTTAAAACTTCTCATCAAACAATTAGATTCCTAGATGTTTCCCTACATACTGAAACTCTTTTCAAACCAAAAGTATTTAAATTAGGACTTCTGGAGTAGAAAAACTTGTTTTTTACAAAAACTGTTGAATCATCAGTACCTTTACCCTATATCAATCTTAGATAGCTGTATATGAACCTCTGCAATAGTGAGTGTCATCTTGGGCACAGGGCAGTGATATGCTTGGTTTGGAAGTTGCCCATAGGGCTCTTTATCACAAAAGTTCGTTGATAAACATTGGTTAAGTTTGTTTGCTATTTAAGTTGGAAGTGTACCCACATGGAAAGCTAATCTCTGGCATAAGGTGTATGGCTGGTATGCTGGAGGACATAAACTCCAGAAGGGTTCTGCATTGTCTGTGCTATGATTTAGCCTACTAGTATCTCTTTATATTGAGTGAAGGTAGATCTCACCAATGTTTTCACCCAACTTCTGGCTTGTTTATAATTGGTGAGGTCCTCTGGTGTTTCAGTTTTTTTATGTTGAGCTTATTTCTCTTCTTTTTGTTTCTTGCTTTTCTGAGTTTTTTGGGGATATATGCTAAAATCTTTGGCATTTAAAATGTTTAAGTATCAAAATATAATAGTTGGGTATTAGTATTGCCCAAATACTAGGGCTGTTTTTTAGCACTAAGATCTTGCATCTTTCTGCAAAGATTATTGTTTTTTAAATCATTTTTGTTCTAAGATCATACAGCTTACTGATGTTAGCAAAAAGTGTGAAGAATGCCATTTTATTGCCATATAGAACAATGATGAGAGAACTCTGATGATATACAGTACTCATCATTGTTCTCAGATCATTGATCAGAGCAGAATGATGAAAGACATTTGCATAAAAATGACAAAAGATGTAAGATCTTAGTTCAAAGATTTCTGACAAAAGATGTAAGATCTTAGCACATTGATGAGTGATGGAGGGAAACATGAAACACTAAAGAATTTTAGTGTTTTTTTAGGGTAACACCATAGAGTTAATGCTCTTCTTAAGGAAATATATTAGTAAAACAAAATAGTAACAATAGATTCCGTAATTTAGTGTCTTTTTTAATATGGTAGTCATAACACTGACAATGAGCATTACACTCCTGATAGTCCATATATAGGCAATATATGTATACAAAACTGAAAGAAAATACTAAACATTGAATGTCTTACTTTGTAATATGCAGCATGGTCTAAATAACCACCGGTTCTCTAACATTGTTATGTATAGTCTCAAATCATACTTAAATAATACTCAATATCCAACAGATCTGAAATTATTTTTGAATAATATAGCCTATAGGCTAGCCTAGGCCTAGTCTAATAGTATTAAAATATAATATTTGGGCATTATTTTATTAGCCTGTTCCCTTAACGAGTGATTATACACTACAAGTTTACCTAGGTGGGTCTAATTAAAGGTAGAAAGACAAAGTCAAAGCAAATATTAGGCTACAATAAAACCTGTAGCCTATAGCAAAGCCCAGGAATTGAGTCAAGTCTTGAAACTTTAAATACGGTTTTACTTACTAGTATTTCAACTTTGTTCTGTAATTCTATTAATCTGGTATTGTTTAAATTTTGTTGCATCGAAGGAATTCGTCAAATTTCTACTGAATGAATTACCAGAACCAACTTCAGCATTATTACAATTCAAATTTTTCCGCCTTGGAGTCACTTAAAAAGCAAAATTTTTTTGTTCGTCGACTTCAAACACATAAAGTTTATTAAGTGTATTGTTAAATATCAAACACCACAAGCCTAAGAAAATTAACCTGGTTCTCAAAAAAAAGTGGCAAATGCACCCTCAAAAAGACAAGTGATTAGAATCCAAATCCCACCATTAGATTCAACATGTTAGAGAGCCCTACTTTATGCGTTTAAAGTTCTTATCAACAGAAATGAAGAACTTCACATTTTTTCCCAGAAGAAAGATGATGAATACGTGTTATTTTTTTCATGAAATAACTTTAATAGCGATACCATACAAATCAGTCGGTAAAAATGGCTAGGAAATGTGTAAAATTAATTGCCCCCGCCCCCCCCCTTAAAAAAATTGGCATGTGACCCCTCTGTTCAGTGACAAACCAATTCCATGTGAAGGAATTAGTCGTACTTCTTAGTCCCAGCCTGTTTGCTGTTTGTACTTCCATCATAAAGCAACTCTTCTACAGTTGCCACTAATTTCATAATTTCTGTAACTTTTATATTACCCTGCTATAATAATTCGACCCCAAAAACACGAAAAATACTAGTTTGAAAAAAATGTAAAAATAAACACAATCGAACATTCTATATCATACAACCTGCCTATATTTTGAAACATATTCGTAATTTTCCAATTTTTTTTCTTTCCTCAATTATTTTTACTTGTCTAAATTTATTTTGGGCTTCTTAATTTTGCATGCGGGGAAAATTTTCCACGTGGGTATTTGGAAGGTGAATTTGCCAAGGGGGGTTTTTCACGGGGCAATTTTCAAGCTGGAAGGAATTCTAGGGGGTACTTTCTAAGGGAGTAATTTTCCACGGGAGAAGGATTGTCTGGGAGGAATACGGCTAGCACCATTTCATCTTTTCAAATGGTGTGTCTAAATGCATTAGAACATTTACTTTTGTTGAATCTCTTTTATACTTCTTGTATTTTCTCTATCGCTATATTAAAAACCAACACTGCTCAGTCCAAACACATTATTCATAATCTAATTTTCAAAACATGGAGATCTAATTTTCAAAACATGGAGATCTAATTTTCAAAACCTGGTGTAACATGGAGATCGCTAGGAGGTTTGTGCCTTCTTTAGTGTCTCAATGGATGACTTAGATGTAGTTTATTGTATGATGAGGTTCAAGCATAGATTTCAGAGTTGCATTGAATGTAGACTATTTAGTATTAAAGCTAATGAGCACTGGTGCTTGGGGGCAATGGTCTTCTTACAACAGTACAGGCATTCAACAAGACATTCTGGGTTGTTCATCAGCTGAGGAGCAAATCCAACACAATGGAGTATGATGTAACCACCGTTTTTGGTAGAACGCTATTGAGATCAAGGGTACCAGCCTTGCACCTGAAATATATAAATGTATAAAGTCTTGAGTGGAAAGGACACGGCATCTGTTTGCAGCAACTTGATTGAGTTCTTGTCTAAATGTATTCCTTGCATATATGTCGGAGGACAAGCTTGGGGCTAAGGAAGGGGTTTTTATGCCTAGTAGAAATAATGGTTTGTTACATTTGATGCCTTTATGGTTCGAGACATGCTGGAAATATATCCAACTGTCTTTTGTATGAAGATTGAGTAGCTGCATTCTAATTCTACTATACTTTATTTTTCATCGTCAATTCCATTGATATTTTGGAGCAGGTGTACTGCAGATTGGGAGTCTGTTAAACAGAGGATATTTTTAGTTTCCATACAATAATTTTTAAGCACATTTAAGGGTGATTGGCATACAATTCGGCAAAATAAAACGGAGGATCCAAGTGTGAGGGGGGGAGTAAAGATTGAGAGGCGGGACACATGCAGCTGCTCCCTATTTCTCACAATGCAGAGACTTATCAGTATAAATTTTTCTATGATGTCTGTAATATTTAGAAATATGGTCAGAAAAAATACTCTCTACTAAAAGATTAAATAGCTACAAAGAAAGTATTGCCTTTCCATCATAAACGCAAACAGCAGGTAGATCAACAGGATTTTTTTTTGTAAGACAATGAAACTCAAACTTCAAGTGAATATTTCAATCCTGTATCCAAGGGCCGTCCTCAGTAATACATAAGGGAATATATATAAAAAAAGACATACATTAAAAAACAGCCTTTAAACCTAATCTTTTTCTTAGACAGTACAAGAATCCTCAATTCTAGGAAGTTAAACCCTGACTGGTAAAGATATTGTTTATATGTACTTTTAAGAACCTGTATGCATATTTTGTGTTTTGATTTTGTTGCAACTTCCCCTTAACATTCCTCAAAAGTTTCGCCTAAATACTATTAGCTTCACTAGTTGCAGTAATTCGTAGAAGTAGTAAGCAGAAAATTCTTTTTGGCTACTTCAAATCTGCCCCACCATACCATGAAAGTTTCAGCTTGATAATTTAAGCCATTCCTGAGATATTGCTGGTACACCTTTTGACAATCTACATGCTTGTAGTGTATTTTGATTCAGTTAAACACCCCCCTAAACATTTCCTGAAAGCTTCACCTTTATACCATCAGCTTCAGTAGTAGCCATAGTTTTAGTAGTAGTAGTATTAGTAGTAGTATGCACTTACCACCTTTTTTCAACATCCTCGTCAACATTAGCAATTTTAACTCGATTCCAATCTACTCTCTGACATAAGACTAAAAAAAAAGGATAAAGATCCTCCTCAGCCATTACTGGCACATAGGGCGTCGAGTTGATGTTTCAGTTGGTGAGTTCTTTTACAGGGTCAAGTAGTAAGCTTGTCGGCCAACGTTTCTGCAGCGAGGATCGAACCCTGGTACTCCGTCTTGGTAAGCAGAGCATGAATCCACTTTGCTACAACAGGTTACTCTTAACATAAGACTATTTAAGTAAAAAATCATACAAAAGGTAAAAAAAAAATCGCATACTAGAACAAGATAATAAGCAAATTTTAATACACGATGGCCCAAAAAAACTTTACTAGCCTACGATAAGAATAAAATGTCTAATATGGTGATTATAAAGGACATGTCAGGGCTTGCAACTCAATGACAACCACAGGAGTTACATGGACAGTTTTTCTCACATTTGCATTCTGGGTCTGAAAAAGAAAATGTAAGCTTAGGCGGGAAATGATAGAAAACTGACAAATGGCACAATAAAAGATAAAAAAAACTGAAGATTGTAGAAATTAGCATTTTCTTTTAACTTAAAGCTGAAAAATTAATTTGGAAATTAATTAATGGGAAAGGGGGTAGGGGTCCGCGGTCTGGAAGATGCGAAGGATTTGTGCTGTTAGGCTGATATTTTTCATCTTCATAAGGAGGGGGGGTCTTAGACTGGTGGCCGGCGTTCACCCTTGGTGTTTATCCCCTTGAAAATATCCCCCGTAAAATAACCCCCACGGTAAATATCCCCCGCGGAAAATACTCCCTGGAAAATACCCACCCGGAAAATAACCTCCCCCCCCATAGGAAAAACCCCCTCCCCCCACGGAAAATAAATCCTCGGTAAATACCCCTCCGGGTAAATACCCCCCCCCCTCTGATAAATACCCCTCCCCCCGTCCCCCGTGGTAAATAAGGCTTTCCAAATTTGAGAATTTTATTTGAGTTTGATTTTTTTAATTTTTGTATGGGAGAGGAGATTTGGGACTTGTGTATTAAGGGCAACTCACTCAAATTTACGCTGTGTAAAACTCGAGAACAAACCGGTTTCCTTGTTGTTTTGTCTTCAGCTGAGCGCGAGACAAGACAAAAGCAAGCGACAGAAAATATGGGATATATATAATTTGGGCTATATACGTATTTGCACATAAAGAAGGAGGGGGGGGGGTAAAGTATTTGTACAGTTTAAAATCAGAAAATAATTCTGTTTAGGTATATGGTCACTAAAAATTACTGAATAATAGTGAGGTATCCGGAAATTTTGTTAGCTAAAAAAAAAAAATCCCAGTAGGTATAAAGTAAATGTAATGTTTTATTTAAGTACTTTTTCAAAGTGTTAAGTTTTTTTTTTCAATGACCGTTTTTTCAAGTATTAAGTATTATTATTAGGTTATTATTAGGTTAGGTTATTATTAGTTTCATTTAAGTGTTTTATGATAATCGCTGATCAAAGTTATATTATTTGTGCCTTTCATTTATGTTTTTCTTACTGTGTTCATGGCCGAATATTTGACTTTAAAATACACTTATCTATACATCTATCTAATATGCAGAATAATTGTACCAAACACACTTTACATGCATACCGGCTATACTTTAGCCCCCCCCCCTATATGCAAATCTATAGCCCAAAATTATTCCTAAAGTAATGAAGAAAATAACGAAAAAACCGGTGTGTTCTCGAGTTCTATACAGCGTAAACTTGAGTGAGTGACGCATAATAGACAAGTACCCAAATTCCTTCCCCCTACGGAAATTAAAAAATAAAACTCAAATAAAATTCTAAAATTTGGAAAGCCTTATTTTCCACGGGGGGGGGGGGGTATTTTACGGGTGGGTTTTCCCACATGTTTTTTTCCCAAGGGGAGGAGGGGTATTTTCCGGGGGGAGGTGGGTATTTTTGTGCGTGGGAGGGGGTATTTTCCGCGGGGGAGTATTTTTCGGGGGTTATTTTCAGGGGGTGGGTATTTTCCTGGGGGGTATTTTCCGTGGAGGGTATCTTCTGGGGGAGGGGTATTTTCTGGGGGGTAATTGCCAGGGGGTAAATGCCTAGAACCCTCAGACTAATCTTGAAGGGGATATTAGGGTTTTTTTCTCTCCCTTTCTTTTGTGTAGAATAGCTTAAGTAAAGCCCACGTTTGGAAAAAAATTCAAATAAAATTTTGAAAAAAATTCTCAACAAAACGTTAAATTTTTTGAATTAATCGTTCCTAGAATAAAATGTTTCTTGTTTTCTTTCAGTTTCAGGATATTGTACACCATTAAGAAAATAACCATTTTTACAACTTATTTTGCTCGATTTGAGAAAAAATGAGCTCGTATCAAAAATCAATCTTTATGTATAAAAACATGTACTAAAAATGATATATAACCTGATTCGCCATCAAACATTGTAAAACTTCCTAGAAACTGATTTTGATCTCTGTCCCAAAATATAAGCAAATTGCGACGTGAGAGCGAAGTTGCAAACTACTCAAAAACCCGCTCTGAAAGAAACTCGATTAAAGATTTTGACTTGTTCTATTCCCAACATTATCATGAATCCTGAAAAAAAAACAAAAAAAACATGAAACTACGTCTCTAAAAGACAAGTTAAGAGGGAACGCAAAAGAATTAATTTCTGTTAAAGAATATGAGTAAAGAAAATCGCTGGGTAATTTTGCCATAGAGTTCATCTTATAAAAAAAAGCGGAATAAAACAAATTTACACAGCGTAAAGGTCATTTTAGATCTTTTTTAAATTTTAATTACAAGGTTTTCATTTTATTAAAGAATTTTCTAAAATATAAAACGGTGAAAATTTAGAAGAGCGTAGTTCCTAGCTTTATATACCATGAAAATTATAAACAAAGAAAATCAAATAAATTTACTGAGAAATAATGTGTATTGTCAGTTTAATATACATATGCTGATATTTACTCCATTAGATCTTAACTAATTTTTGATTTCTTGAAGTTCTAAAAATGAAAACATTTAAAAGATTTTTTGCAGTAAAGTAACAATTATTTTCTGGCTTTTAGAAAGCATAGAGTTTTAGAAGCCAACTCACATTAATTTCTGCTCGTTTTGAGGTTGACTCTGTTATTTATTTTATTTTCTGTTTCTTTTGGGTTTCATTTATTTATTGATACTCATTTTGATTCTATTTTTATTTATTTTTGGTTTAATGGAGTTCTTTACTTTTAATGGACTTCGTATAAACTTCAAAGAGTGCTCATTTGATTGAAAATTGAAAGTGCTAGTTCACTTTTTAAGAGTCAAAACATATCCGAGGGCACACCTTCCCCTACACACCCTTTTCTCCCCAAAGCCATCCGATAAAAGTTTGAGATAGCCATTTCGTTAAATATAGTTTAAAGGGCAGATAAGAAAAACTCCTTTGTCGACGCAACCCCCTATGGCCTGGGACGGGCGTTGTAAATAATGCTCTGGGGGCATATATGGTTCTTATGGAAGGGATGCTCATATAAACTTCGGAGAGGGCTCATTTGATTGGAAATTGAAAGTTGTCGTTCACTTTTTTAGATTCAAATGAGATCGGAGGGCAACTAGCCCCCCCCCCCCTCCACGCTCTATTTTCCTCAATCTCATTCGATAAGAACTTAGAGAGAGCGTTTTTTTTCAAAATAGTTTAAAGATCATAAAATGAAAACTCCGGGGTCGACAAAATTCTTCAGGTCCCTGAATAGGCGTTGCAAGTTGTGCCTGGAGGGCATGTATAGTTCTTATAGAAGGGATGCTCGTATAAACTTCAGAGAGGGCTCATTTGATTAAAAATTAAAAGTTCTAGTTCACTTTCACAGACTCAAAAGAGATCAGAGGGCAATTAGCCCCTCCCCCTCCATTCTTTTTCTTCTCCAAACCCATCCGATAAAAGGTTTGAGGTGATTGTTTTTTTAAAAATTGTTGACAGGCGTTGCAAGTTATGTACTGGGGCATATACGGTTCTTATAGAAGGAATGCTCGTATAAACTTCAGAGAGGGCGAATTTGATTGAAAATGGAAAGTTTTAGTTCACACTTAAAGAGTTAAAAGAGATCAAAGGGCCATTGGCCCCTATCCGATAAAAATTTTGAGATAGCCAATTTGGTAAAAAATAGTTCAAACATCAGATATTAAAAACTCCAAGGTTGGCACAAACCCATATTTTTACTTTCATATTGTTACCTTGATACTAGTTTTGATGATTTGATGAACATTTGATGTTGAAAAAAAAGTTTGATTTTGAAATAAGGAATTTTTTAAAACTTGAAACTTTTTGCAATCAAAAACGGAAAAAATTAATTAAAAAAACCTTTCCGAAAAAGAAGTTTTGTAAAGAAAATTAAAAGCCATTTTGAAATTAAGACCAGCAGATACTAATACCTGTGTAAATTAAGACCCAAAACGACCAGAAATTACTACTAAAGAATAAATGAAACGAAAAGAAATTAAATAAACAATCATAGCAAAAAACATACAACAAGTTATAATATAAATGAATAAATAGATCTTAAAGTGAGTAATGCTTAAATTGAATATGCAAATCAAGCTTAAAACAAAAAAAAAGTATTTTGCTATTGAAGTTTAAATGAAACTCAAAACGAACAAAAGTTAAATAAACAATCAATGTAAACAAACATGCAATAGATATTAATGTAAATTAATACATAAATTTTAAAACGAGTGAAAGTTAAATTGAATATGCAAATCAAGCTTGAAACGAACAAAAATAACTACAAACCAGAGTTTGGGTATCGCCTCCTTCTCTCACTGTAAAAGTCTAAAAACCTACTGCGTCATTGGCACTTTACTGAAAGCTATACGTATCTTGAACAGTCTTGGAAAGTATAAACAAAATTAAATTGAATATTTGATAGATATTGTTATTAATTGTCGAAAGATCCATCAGTTCAAGATTTTATTTCTCTGTAATTGTATTTTCATTTTCAATGCTGTAATAATGAAATAAAAATGTTGTAATATAATAATCATTGCCAGTGACGCAGGCTTTTGGTTTTTACAGTTAAGGAAGGGGGCAGTATCCAAACTCATGTTTCTGGAGAAACTATATTCGTCTTGAACAACTTTAGAAAGAACTAATAAATTAAACTGAAAATTTGATTTACAATGATGTTAATTGCTGAAAGCTCATCAGTTCAAAATCTTAATGTAGTTTTGAAGTTTATTTTCAATATTAAGTACAAAAGAAAATATTTTTAATAAAAATTGGTTTCAGTTTTCAAGCACGTTCAAGTGCCACTGACGCAGATGGTATTATACTTCTACAGTGAAGGAAGGAGGCGATACCCAAACTCTTGTTTGTAGTGATTTTTGTTCGTTACAAGCATGATTTGCATATTCAATATAAGTTTCACTCGTTTTAAGATTTATTTATTCATTTATATTAGTATCTATTGTATGTTTGTTTGCATTTATTGTTTATTTAATTTCCGTTCGTTTTGAGTTTCATTTATGCTTCAATATCAAAATATTTTTTTCGTTTTGAGCTCGATTTGCATATTCAATTTAAGCATTACTTGCTTTAAGATCTATTTATTCATTTATTTTATTACTCGCTTAATGTTTTTTGCTATAATTGTTTATTTAATTTCTGTTCGATCTTGGTTTCATTTCTTCTTTAACAGTAATTTCTGGTCGTTTGTGAGTTTGAATTTTAACAGATATTTGTATCTACAGATCTTAAGTTTAAAATGACTTTTTCTTCTCTTGAAAAACTTCTTTTTCGGAAGTTTGTTTTATTAAGATAATTTGAGAAGGAAATCCCAAAAAACAAAATTTGTAATCATTAAAAATGATGATTCTATATAGGGACAATTCAAATACATTAAAAAGAAAACCAAAAGTTTGAGGCTCAGTACATATCGTTGTTAGAAATCGGACTAGCTTCAATAATCAAATATCTTTGAAAAGGGACAGTATGAAAAGACATTAAATTGCGTAAAGAGCGAAAAACTGGTAACTGCAAAAATATTTGTATATATTTTAACAAGGGATTACAAAAGTTCAAAAAGCTTAAAAAGGAAAACCAAAAGTTTGAAGTTTAGTAGCAATCGTTGTTAGAAATTGGTTTTGCTTTAATTTTCAACTATCTTTGAAAAGACACAGCATGAAAAGACATTAAATTGTGTAAAGAGCAAAAAACTGGTAACTGCAAAAATATTTTTATATATTTTAACAAGGGATTACAAAAGTTCAAAAATCTTAAAAAAGAAAACCAAAAGTTTGAAGCTTAGTAGAAATCATTGTTAGAAATTGGTTTTGCTTTAATAATCAAATATATTTGAAAAGATACATCATGAAAAGACATTAAATTGCGTAAAGAGCAAAAAACTGGTAGTTACAAAAATATTTTTTATATATTTTAGTAAGGGATTACACCAATTCAAAAACATTAAAAAAGAAAACCAAAAGTTTGAAGCTTAGTAAATATCGTTGTTAGAAATTGGACTTGCTTTAATAATCAAATTTATTTGAAAAGACTCAGTGTGAAAAGACAGCAAATTGTCTGCGGTTAGAAGATAAGCGAGAATACGAATCCATACATATAAAACCCTGCCACGCGCCGAGTGCTGGGGCTCGGCGGCTGGTAATTGCAAAAATATTTGTATATATTTTAACAAGAGAATACAATAATTCAAAAGCCTTAAAAAAGAAAACCAAAAGTTGGAAGCTTAGTAGAAATCGTTGTTAGAAATCGGACTTGCTTTAATAATGAAATATCTTTGAAAAAACCGCAATATTAAAAGACAGCAAATTGTCTCAAATCGTCTGCGGTTAGAAGACAAGCGACAATGAGAATCGATATATAGAAGCCTGCCGCATGTCGAGTATAGAATTAATCCAACAGATTCTGAGAAAAATTCAATATTTTGTAATGCCAATATAAAACAAGCAATTGCTAATATACAGAATGAATTTATAATTGTACCAGTTGATAAAGCTAGCAATAATTTGGCCATAATTTGTCAGAAACTAGTAGAGTTGCTCGTCTGGATTCTATGGCCCCTCCGTACCAAACAGGTTGTGTGTGTACTTTCAAGTAATTGGGTTACCAGGGTCATTTGCCTATTACAATGAGCTCTACATGGCTTGGCAGACATGTTTTTTTTTATTATTAAATAGATTTTGTGTGCGTCAGTCGATTAGAGAAAGTTGGTGGTTAGTCCAATATAATAACTTGATTGGTCGGTTTTCTAAAAAAAAAAACTTGTCATGCTATAATGTACTTAATTTAAAAAAAAACACGATATAATGTCCCCACACTGACGAGATTTGTGAATTTTTTGCGAAAAGATATTTGCGTAAAGGTATTGCGATGGTTAAGAATGCCTCACGGGTAATTAAGGAATGGGATACTTGCATCAACAATACAAAGAATAAGCTCAGATACTTAATAGATTTGACGCTTACAAGAGATATTGCTAGAAAGTATTCAATAGCTTAATTGAAAAGTAACGATAGAATGACATTATGACTTGACCTAGCTTTACCTCGCCGATGTGGTCTGTATAATACATAAGTAACGTTTGAAAAATTTTGTCAATTTAAAAATAAATGGCTGACAAGTTTTTTGAGGGGGAGGGGGTGCATGGCGGGGTGAGGTGCTCGTAGTTGCTGTTAAAGGGGAGACCGTTGCACGGGGGGTTTCGGTTACACACGGGTTCAGTTACAAGGGGGATTCAGTGGCACGGGGGTTGAGTTAAATGGGAATTGAGTTCCACGAGAGTAGTGCTTTGTCGTGGTTTAGCCGTGAGGTCCCTTACCACAACCCCAAAGGGCTCCGATACCCCCAACCCAACCCCGCAAGTAACCCCCAGTCCACAAACGTTAGCAAGGCACCCCAACGGGCCGTGGGTTAACATGTAACTTTTACATTCTCTTGATTTTCAAAGTTCCGTTTGAAGGACTCTGTTGTTTTAAACCAGTGTGATTTTTTCTTTACATGGCGTTCGTTCAAAAAAGCGAGAATTTCTGTTAAATAAATAATTCTTATATTTTTTTCCATTCAACTGAAGGTGAGTATATATTTTAAATAAATAATTTTTATAAATTTTACACCTAATTCTCTTTTTTTGAGGGGGCTATTTTTTTTTAAGCTGTTTGATTTTTCCTAACAAAATATGAATTTTTTTTGTATGATCATTTGTGCCCCTTTTTTTTCATTGAATATGCTAATTTCAATAACCCCCTTTGGAATATAAATATAGATGGAGAGAATGTTTATTCTTGTAAAAACAAGTACACACAATTACACAAATTTAAACACATTGCTAGAAAGTATTTAATAGCTTAATTGAAAAGTAACGATAGAATGACATTGTATCTTGACCTAGCTTTACCTCGCCGATGTGGTCTGTATAATACATAAGTAACGTTTGAAAAGTATTGTCAATTTAAAAAGAAATAGCTGAAAAGTGTTTTGAGGGGGATGGGTTGCATGGAGGGTTGAGTTGCACGAGGGTTCAGTTAAAGGGGATAGAGTTGCACGGGGGTTTCGGTTATACAGGGGTTCAGTTACAAGGGGGATTCAGTTGCACGGGGGGTTGAGTTAAATGGGAATTGAGTTCCACGAGAGTAGTGCTTTGTCGTGGTTTAGCCGTGAGGTCCCTTACCACAACCCCAAAGGGCTCCGATCCCCCCACCCCATCCCCGAAGGAACCGCCCAGTCCTCAAAGGGTCTCTAGGCTCCCAAAGGGGCCGTGGTTTACCTTGTAACTTTTACATTCTCTTGATTTTCAAAGTTCCGTTTGAAGGACTCTGTTGTTTTACGGGGGGTTCAGTTAAAGGGGATACTGTTGCACGGGGGTTTCGGTTATACAGAGGTTCAGTTACAAGGGGGATTCAGTTGCACGGGGGTTGAGTTAAATGGGAATTGAGTTCCACGAGAGTAGTGCTTTGTCGTGGTTTAGCCGTGAGGTCCCTTACCACAACCCCAAAGGGCTCCGATCCCCCCACCCCAAACCCCGAAGGAACCCCCCAGTCGTCAAAGGTTCTCTAGGCTCCCAAAGGGGCCGTGGTTTACCTTGTAACTTTTACATTCTCTTGATTTTCAAAGTTCCGTTTGAAGGACTCTGTTGTTTTACGATGGTTCAGTTAAATGGGATACAGTTGCACGGGAGTTTCGGTTATACAGGGGTTTAGTTACAAGGGGGATTGAGTTGCAAGGGGGTTGAGTTAAATGGGAATTGAGTTCCACGAGAGTAGTGCTTTATTTCATTTTTTTAAGGTTCATTTAGACGAGGGTTCGTGCGCGCACGGTACCTCGGCTACATGTACCTGAAAAAAATGAAATAAATCTCTGTCGCCTTTGCCTGTCTCTCATGATTGGTCCCTAAAAAAACAGTCTGGTTGAAAACGTGGAGTTTTCGTACTGCTCACTTTTTTGTAATGTGTAGGAACCAGTGGGGAATCCCTGTTCGTTTTGAAAGGTGACAAGGAAAGTCATACAAATAAAATGGAGTTTCAAAACGTGTTTAATCACGTTTCTTGAATGAAGTATATGTACTGTATATTCAAGAGGTGAAATAAATAAAGAGAATGTTACTTACTTACAAATATTTTTTATAATTTCTTGAATGAAATTTCCGTATTGTGTGTATCCAAGAGTTGACTTCAAGAAAGAAATTGTTACTTACTGAGATTTTTTTCATAATTTCTTGAATTAAATTTCTACATCGTGTAACTAAGTTAAAATTGTTTGTGATAAATAAAAAAAAAAGCTACTTACTTGCGATTTTTTCATAATTTCTTGAATGAAGTATCTGTACTGTATATCCAAGAGGTGAAATTAATAAAGAGTTTGTTACTTACTTACAAATATTTTCATAATTTATTGAATTAAAGTTCCGTATTGTGTATCCAAGAGTTGACTTCAAGAAAGAAATGGTTACTTACTGAGAATTTTTTCATAATTTCATGAATTTAATTTCTACATCGTATATCTAACTCGTGAAAACAATAAAGTTTGTTACTTACTTAGAATTTTGTTATAATTTCTTGAACGAAATGTCTTTTTTGTTTTTTTTGTTTATCAAACAGGTGAATTAAATAAAGAATTTGCTACTTAGACTGAGAATTTTCTCATAATTTCTTGAATATAATTTCTACGTCGTATATCTAACTCGTGAAAACAATAAAGTTTGTTACTTACTTAGAATTTTGTCATAATTTCTTGAACGAAATGTTTTTTTTTGTTTATCCAACAGGTGAATTCAAGAAAGAATTTCCGTATTGTGTATCCAAGAGTTGACTTCAAGAAAGAAATGGCTACTTACTGAGAATTTTTTCATAATTTCATGAATTTAATTTCTACATCGTATATCTAACTCGTGAAAACAATAAAGTTTGTTACTTACTTAGAATTTTGTCATAATTTCTTGAACGAAATGTCTTTTTTTTTTTTGTTTATCCAACAGGTGAATTCAAGAAAGAATTTGCTACTTAGACTGAGAATTTTTTCATAATTTCTTGAATTTAATTTCTACGTCGTATATCTAACTCGTGAAAACAATAAAGTTTGTTACTTACTTAGAATTTTGTCATAATTTCTTGTACGAAATGTCTTTTTTGTTTATCCAACAGGTGAATTCAATAAAGAATTTTCTACTTAGACTGTGATTTTTTTCATAATTTCTTGAATTTAATTTCTACTTCGTATATCTAATTCGTGAAAACAATAAAGAGTTTGTTACTTACTTAGAATTTTGTCATAATTTCTTGAAATAAATGTCTTTTTTGTTTGTCCAACAGTTAAATTCAAGAAAGAATTTGCTACTTAGTTACAATTTTTTCATAATTTCCTGAATGAAATTTCCGTATTGCATATCCAAGAGTTGACTTCAAGAAAGAAATTGTTACTTACTGAGAATTTTTCAATAATTTCTTGAATTAAATTTCTACATCATTTAGCTAAGTGAAAATTGTTTGTGATAAAGAGAAAAAAAAAGTTACTTACTTGCGATTTTTTAATAATTTCTTGAATGAAGTATCTGTACTGTATATCCAAGAGGTGAAATCAATAAAGAGTTTGTTACTTACTTACAAATATTTTCATAATTTCTTGAATGAAATTTCCTTATTGTGTATCCAAGAGATGACTTCAAGAAAGAAATTGTTAATTACTGAGAATTTTTTCATAATTTCTTGAATCAAATTTCTACATGGTGTATCTAAGTCATGAAATTCTTGAATGAAATTTCAGTATTGTATATCCATGAGTTGACTTAAAGAAAGAAATTGTTACTTACTGAGAATTTTTTCATAATTTCATGAATTAAATTTCTACATCGTTTAGCTAAGTGAAAATTGTTTTTGATAAAGAGAAAAAAAAAGTTACTTAATTGCGATTTTTTCATAATTTCTTTAATGAAGTATCTGTACTGTATATCCAAGAGGTGAAAACAAAAAGTGTTTGTTACTTACTTCCAAATATTTTCATAATTTATTTAATGAAATTTCCGTATTGTGTATCCAAGAGTTGACTTCAAGAAAGAAATTGTTTTTTTTTTAATAATTTCTTAAATGAAATTTCCGTATTGTTTATCCAAGAGTTGACTTCAAGAAAGAAATTGTTACTTACTGAGAATTTTTTCATAATTTCTTGAATGAAATTTCTACATCGTGTATCTAAGTCATGAAAACAAATTTCTCGAACGAAATGTCTGTTTTGTTTATCCAGCAGGTGAATTCAAGAAAGAATTTGCTACTTACTTACAATTTTTTCATAATTTCTTTAATGAACTGTCTTTTTTATTTACCCAGGAGGCGAATTCAAGAAAGAATTTGCTACTTACTTAAAAATTTTGATAATTTCTTAAATGAAATTTCTGCATTGTGTATCCATGAGGTAACATGAGTGTGTTACCTATTTACAATTCCTTCATAATTTCTTGAATGAAATTTCAGTATTGTGTATCCAATAGGTGAAAACAATAAAGACTTTATTACTTAATAGCGATTTTATTATGATTTCTTGAAATAAATATCTGTATTGTGTCCAGGAAGCGAATTCAAGAAAGCTATTGTTACTTACTTACAATTTCTTCATAATTTAATGAAATGAATAAAACTATTCTAAAGAATAAAGACGGGTTAAGCTTAAAGATATTTATTGCTTAAACATATTAACATATTTTTGAAAGAATTTGTTACTTATTTACAATTTTTTGATAATTCCTTAAATAAAATTTCTTCATTGTGTATACAGGATGTAACTTCAAGAAAGAGTTTGTTGCTAACTTAGAGTGTCGTCATAATTTATTGAATGAAATGTCTTTTTTTATTTATCAAGGAGTCGAATTCAAGAAAGAATTTGTTCACATGTGTCTGACAATAGATGTATGCAAATTCCTTTTCTTACATCTCAAACTTTTTATTAGACATTCTAAAAGTTTTTTATGCTTGCGAAATCTAAAAATAATGAACACATAAAAATGTAATGCATAATATATTTTTAATGAAATAATGCTATGTAGAATATTAATACAAAAAATATATTATGATACATAATTAATATCAATGATTAACTTTGGACATTTTGAATCTGTTCCATAAAATAGTTCACCATGTTCTCTCTTGATATTATAGCTATTGTCTTTTCTTAGTTCGTAATCAGTAGAATAATCATTATTACATTTTGAGTCATACTCAATTTTTACTGGTGTCTCATCAACAGGCTCAATATGCTTTTCGTCTTTGGTATTATTTGGTTCAATGACTGTTTGATCAATGGCAGTAACGTTTTCTGGTGCTTTGTTTTTCATCAATTCATCTTTATATTCCATCGTGATATTTTTTGTCAATGTCCTTTTTATTTTTCTGGCAATTTCACTGTCTAGTATCACATTATTTTTACACAGGTAACAGTTTCGGCACGTAGACAAGATATGGTTTACGATATTAGTAGAAGAGTAGGCCTTTCTTTTATTGATCTTCCTTTGAATGCTAATACCCGAAAGGTGACGATTGGATGCATCAGTAGGTAATATGTTACCTGCAACAGTAGCAAGGAGTTGTCCTCTTTCATCAACGATTATTTTTATGTCGGCATTCTCTTTGAGTGCAATCATCTCTGGAGATCTCAATCTCACATAACCACCAACATAAGAGTTGAATTTTTTCGGTATTCCAAAGAAATTTAATTCCTTACTGTCATGACAATGCATGCATACATTTCCAATAGTGCTACCACCTGTACTTGTTTCAAAGTTTAAATACTTCTCATTGTCAGCATTCAATGCTACAATAACCTTGTTATGTAAACACACTTTATTAAAATGCTCCATCTTCACTTTTTTTTTAAAGATATGACTATGTGTTTATCGTTCCACTGCGTAAAAAATACTGATTTAATACACGCAATAGATTAGGTAGTGTCAATAACCAGTCATAGAATACCAGTTGTAAAGTCACATCATGTTTCTGACCAATCACAGAGCGTAATTGTTAGGACTGTAAGCATATTTTGACATTTTAAGTTATGTACAAAAAGCTATCATCTTGGAAGTTATTAATGTATTTTTTAAGCAGAAAAATACTTCATCAAACTTTTATATCTTCGCTCAAGGTTGAATGGAGTTATGGCTAGGGGGATGAGTCCTAAGACCATCTGAATTTATTGTGAGGAGGAGTCATAAAACCCCTGGAAGTCATTGAGGGGGGGAGTCATTGAACTCTCGGTAACTAATAAATTCATTAAACTTCCTAAAAAAAATCACACGGAATATCCTCGCTTTTTGAAAGAACACCATGTAAAGAAGAAATCAAACGGCTTAAAACAACAGAGCCCCCTCAAACCCCGTAGTCATTTTAAAAGGTATAACAATTATTTATTTAACAGAAATCCTCGCCTTCAATTGAACGGAAAAAATATAAGAATTATTTATTTAACAGAAATTCTCGATTTTTTGAACGAACACCATGTAAAGAAAAAATCAGACTGTCTTAAAACAACAGAGTCCTTCAAACGGAACTTTGAAAATCAAGAGAATGTAAAAGTTACAATGTAAACCACGACCCCTTTGGGAGCCTAGAGAACCTTTGAGGACCGGGGGGTTCCTTCGGGGGGGGGGGCCTCGGAGCCCTTTGGGGTTGTGGTAAGGGACCTCACGGCTAAACCACGACAAAGCACTACTCTCGTGGAACTCAATTCCCATTTAACTCAACCCCCGTGCAACTGAATCCCCCTTGTAACTGAACCCCTGTATAACCGAAACTCCTGTGCAACTGTATCCCCTTTAACTGAACCCTCGTAAAACAACAGAGTCCTTCAAACGCAACTTTTAAAATAAAGAGATTTTAACTGTTACAAGTAAACCCCGGGCCCCTTGGGTAGCCTAGCGACCCTGGGAGGCCGGGGGGTTTCGTGGGGGGTGGGGGGGGGGGGATCGGAGCCCTTTAGGGTTGTGGTAAGGGACCTCACGGCTAAACCACGACAAAGCAATACTCTCGTGGAACTCAATTCCCATTTAATTCAACTCCCGTACAACTGAATCCCCCTTGTAACTGAACCCCTGTATAACCGAAACCTCCGTGCAACAGTATCCCCTTTAACTGAACCCCCGTAAAACAACAGAGTCCTTCAAACGGAACTTTGAAAATCAAGAGAATGTAAAAGTTACAAGGTAAACCACGGCCCCTTTGGGAGCCCAGAGAATCTTTGAGGCCCGGGGAGTTCCTTCAGGGTTGGGATGGGGGGATCGGAGCCCTTTGGGGTTGTGGTAAGGGACCTCGCGGCTAAACCACGACAAAGCACTACTCTCGTGGAACTCAATTCCCATTTAACTCAACCCCCCATGCAACTGAATCCCTCTTGTAACTGAACCCCTGTATAACCGAAGCCCCCGTGCAACTGTATCCCCTTTAACTGAACCCTCGTGCAACTCAACCCTCCATGCAACCCATCCCCCTCAAAATACTTTTCAGCCATTTCTTTTTAAATTGACAATACTTTTCAAACGTTACTTATGTATTATACAGACCACATCGGAGAGGTAAAGCTAGGTCAAGACACAATGTCATTCTATCGTTACTTTTCAATTAAGATATTGAATAACTTCTAGCAATGTGTATACATGTGTGTACATGTGTGTACTTGTGTGTACACACATACACCTTCTCTCCATCTTGCTTTCTTTTCAGAAGGGGGGTTATTGAACGTATCCGCTTCCTTGAAAAAAAAGGCAAAATTTAGCATGTAACAAAAATGCATTGTGGGTTTGGAAAAAATCAAACAGCTTAAAACAACAGAGCCCCCTCAAACCCCGTGAAGTCATTTTAAAAGGTATAACAATTATTTATTTAACAGAAATCCTCGCCTTCAATTGAACGGAAAAAATATAAGAATTATTTATTTAACAGAAATTCTCGCTTTTTTGAACGAACGCCATGTAAAGAAAAAATCACACTGGTTTAAAACAACAGAGTCCTTCAAACGGAACTTTGAAAATCAAGACAATTTAAATGTTACATGGTAACCCCCGGCCCCTTGGGGAGCCTAGTGACCCTTTGGGGACTGGGGGGTGCCTGGGGGTTTGGGGGGGGGGGACCGGAGCCCTTTGGGGTTGTGGTAAGGGACCTCACGGCTGAACCACGACAAAGCACTACTCTCATGGAACTCAATTCCCATTTAACTCAACCCCCGTGCAACTGAATCCCCCTTGTAACTGAACCCCTGTATAACCGAAACCCCCCGTGCCACTGTATCCCCTTTAACTGAACCCTCGTGCACCTCCCCCCTCCATGCCACCCCTCCCCCACAAAACACTTTTCAGCCCTTTCTTTTTAAATTGACAATATTTTTCAAACGTTACTTATGTATTATACAGACCAAATAGGCGAGGTAAAGCTAGGTCAAGTCACAATGTTATTCTATCGTTACTTTTCAATTAAGCTATTGAATACTTTCTAGCAATGTCTCTTTTAAACGTCAAATCTATTAAGTATCTGAGTTTATTCTTTGTATTGTTGATGCAAGTATCCCATTCCTTAATTACATTTAAGGCATTCTTAACCATCGCAATACCTTTACGCAAGTATCTTATCGCAAAAAATTCACAAATCTCGTCAGTGTGGGGACATTATATCGGGTTTTTTTTTAAATTAAGTACATTATAGCATGACAAGTTTTTTTTTTTTAGAAAACCGACCAATCAAGTTATTATATTGGACTAACCACCAACTTTCTCTAATCGACTGACACACACAAAATCGATGTCATAATAAAAAAAAACATGTCTGCCAAGCCATGTAGAGCTCATTGTAATAGGCAAATGACCCTGGTAACCCAATTACTTGAAAGTACACACACAACCTGTTTGGTACGGAGGGGCCATAGAATCCAGACGAGCAACTCTACTGAAACTCTATTGTGATATTTTATCAAAAGAGTTACAAACAACAAATACATACGAAAAGGCTCATATAGAGGAGAATAGTTTAATTGAAAATATAGAAGAAAGAATTTTTAAAAAATTCAATATTAAAATAAATGATAATGATAAAAAGTTTTCTTTCTTATATTGGACGATAAAATTTCATAAAAATCCACCAAAACCACGTTTTATTGCTGGGGCAGTAAGGTGTCAAATCAGAATTGCAGTTACTGACCTATCTTTAATTTTATGAGAAATTAGAAATAAATTTAAAGCATACTGCACTGGAATTAAAAAAATTTCTAACTTTAACCCATATTGGAGTGTTAATAACTCGTTACAAGTGATATATTCTTTGGCTAATGTTTCAGCTAAAAGAGTCGATTCATTTGATTATACTACTCTGTATACAAATTTTTACTAAATTTAGTATTTGAAAAATTCAAAATGGTCATAAAAAAATCTTTTCTTTTGTCTAATATCAGATTTTTGAAAATTGATACTTTTAATAAAAAAAGCCTGATGGACGAATTTTTTTAGAAGTACTATTAATTCAAGATGTTATAGCTTGGATATGGTATGTGATTTATTGAAATTTGTTCTATTTAATACTTTTATAAGATTTAATGGGAATTTATATAAACAAACTGTTGGCATTCCTATGGGTGGGAATGCGAGTCCATTCATAGCGGACCTGTTTTTAAGTCAATTAGAATACGAATTTATGATTAATAAAAATGGCCCAAGCCATGTAAAATATAACCTTTCAAATAGTAAAAGATATCTGGACGATCTCTTAGTAATAAATTGTGCAGAGTTTATTGAGATTTCAAAAAATATTTATCCACAAGAGTTAATTCTGGAGCCTAGCTGTGGGATAGGACACTCTGGCCATTTGTTAGATTTAAATATTAATATTTCAGATAATAATAAATTAGTTTTTAAAATATATAATAAAGCGGATGATTTTAATTTTGAATAAATTAATTTTCCATTCCTTCAAAGTAATATACATTCTTATATCACTTATTCAGCTTATTATTCCCTACTATCTAAGTATTCAAAAATTTGCAGTAATTACACAGATTTTAAAATTAGATATAAAAAGCTGAGCGAAAAACTGATCTTAAGAGGTTTTTCTGCCAAAAAAATTAGTTGGCAATTCAAAAAATTTAGTTTTATGTATCATGAACTTTTAGGTAAATGTACAAAAAATTATACAGAAATACTGAATGATATTTTAATATAATTTCTCTTTCGCTTTTTTTTTTGGAATTTTGAATTTGTATACTGTTTTCAAACAAGGTTGAGGATCTTTAAATCTGTAATTGGTTCCGGATACCAATAAAAGACACATCCGGACCAGTCTTCATTTGTTCCAGAATGGTCTTAGGTCAGTGACCTCTGGGATTTTATTAAGGAAACAATGAAACACATTTTGTATGTAATTTTTAATAGCTTTACTAGTATGCATGTATTTCACAGGTTTTACCTGACATGGGGATACCATATAGATCTTAGGGTAGAGGCTCTACTGTGCCGGGTAAAGAAAGTAAAGCCTCGAAACCCGTTATGGCACGTGGTATTTCTTCTGATGAGCCCTAATGGAAGGTTCTACTTGGAAATATTTTGCTAGATTTAAGATGCTTTTGCTTGTAAATTTACAACGACTTACATTCATTGATGACAACTTGGCATGGATTTTGACATTTCTATTTGGTTGATGGTTCGGTTATACTGTTTGGTCCTAGGTAGTTGGATAGATGAGTAAGGTCAAAACCTCGTTCAAGTGCACATTTGTCTCAATTGCTGGATTAGGACGACATTTTTTTTTTTTTTTTTTTTTTTTTTTTTTTTTTTGCCAAGTAATTATCTCTTAAACATAATATATGTACTCGTTATATATATATATATATATATATATATATATATATATATATATATATATATATATATATATATATATATATATATATATATATATATATATATATATATATATATATATATATATATATATATATATATATTTTTTATTCCAATATTCAGGGCGCCAGGTACTTCAAAGTATCTGATATGCCGCTATTCATTTACCTCTTTCAATGGCCTCGAGGTTTTAAATGTCTATTGGACCTTCTTTTGAAGGTGTCGACAGAGGGATTTGCAGGGATAATATCTCCAGAAAGATCGTTCCAGATAGAAGTGCAACGCCGGATAAAGCTGTTCCTCAAGTACTCGGTTTTCGGCGTATCCTCCTTTAGATAATCTGACCGAGCTGTGTGCCTTCGTGTCTGCCTTGTCGGCTGGAAAAAGGGGGGCACAATTCGAGAGAGGTCGTCTGAGGGAGCCGAATTCATGTACTTGTAGAAAACAGCCATCGACGCTACATCAAACGTTTCATTTAGAGGCTGGATCAATTCTTGTGTAGAGGCGCAGCCCGCCCTATTTGCCCTATTCTGGATCTTCTGAATTGGTGCCAACAGCGTTTTCGGAGCACCAGCAAATAGCGGGCATCCATATTCAGCTATGGGTCTGATGCAAGACTTGTAGAGTGGGATGATCGAGCTTGATGGAAGAAGGTTTTTGCAGCGAACAATAACTCCCAGCTTTCTTGCGCAGGAGGTTCTCACCCGATCAAGGTGGTTGTTCCAAGAGAGATCGGTGGATAAATGAATCCCCAGTAGAAGAAGCTCGTCGACTCTCTTTATAGCTTCATTTTTGAAGATGAAACAGGGGTGTTCACGTGGCACCTTTAATCGGGTAATTAGAAGCTCCTTTATTTTCGATGCATTGAAGTTGATCATCCATGCATCAGAACACTTTTCAATTTTCAATAGATCCATCTGTAGGGAAAGGGAGGCTTGTGTTGGGTTTTCGTGCTTAGGGACGGCTGAGTGTGTCTTGGTATCGTCGGCAAAGTGATGCAGAGGGTTTGCGAGGTTGTCTCCCATGTCGTTTATGTAGATAAGGAAGAGCGTAGGTCCCAAGACACTGCCCTGGGGTACCCCTGCTTTCACTGGATATTCGCGGGAAATAAACCCGCCAAGAACAACCCGCAGTGAACGATCGGAAAGAAAGCTCTCAATCACTTTTAACAGACATCCACGAACACCATACACATAGAGTTTCTTTAGCAGGCCACGGTGCCATACTCTATCAAAAGCTTTCTCAATGTGGAAGGATAATAGCCTGATGTCGTATCCCATTGCCAGTAGCTCTATCCACTCCTGATACTAGGAAGTCTAATGTTGAGCGTTTCCGGTGGAATCCGTATTGGTGATCGCCTAGAAGGTCATTTGATTCCAGGTAATGATGAAGTGTTATATTGGAGACGCTCTCGTAGACTTTGTGAACACAGGAGAGAAGGCTAATAGGCCTGTAGGAGCCCACGCTCGTTGGATCGCCTTCTGGCTTTAGAGTAGGTATAACATGGGCGGACTTCCATGTTCGTGGGAAGGTTCCAGAGAAAAAGCACAGCCAGAAAAGCAATACAAGGATCCAGCTAGTTC
Organism: Artemia sp. Qi Xiang Cuo; assembly: GCF_049724085.1. Lineage (NCBI taxonomy): Eukaryota > Metazoa > Arthropoda > Branchiopoda > Anostraca > Artemiidae > Artemia > Artemia sp. Qi Xiang Cuo. Next base: position 23,041,816 of record NC_142803.1, on the reverse strand, counting down.
GACACTGCAGGACTTGAGGACAACATTTGGTATGCTGTCAGGACCCGTGGCTTTGGTCACATCCAGATGTTGCAGAATGCGAAGGATCTTGGGAGCAGAAAAATTCACGCGTTCCAGGACAATGTCGGTTCAGTAGGAGAATTTTGGCACTTCTCTACCGTTATCGTCTAGATTCGAGAATTTGGCAAAAGCCTTAGCAAGAGCTTCAGCCTTTGCCTGTGGATCTTGTACCACTGTTCCGTTACTCTGGAGAGAAGGAATTGCGGTCCCCTTGGACGACGGTAAAGTCTCCTTGACAATTTTCCACCAACTCTTTGCCGAAGCAAATTGAAGCTTGGTGGCAAAATTCTCCTTATACTGAACCCGGGACTGCCGAATCGCACAAACTGCATATTTGCGCACATTTATGAATGCAATTCTGTCCTATTCGCTCTTTGAAAGTAGCCATCGCTTGTGTACCTTTTGCTTTGCTCGGATTGTCTTCTTACACTGGGAGTTGAACCAAGATTTGTCCTTAATGGACACCTGGATCCGCTTTGAAGGGATATGCTTATCGACAGAGTCAACTATGGCCTGCTGGTACCTTTCTGCAGCTTCCTCTGGGCCTTCAAGGAGGAAGGCTCTCCACTGCTGAGAAAAAAGAGTGTTTCTCAAACCTTCCCAATCACCTCTTTTGTATAGCCAGATTGTTCGTTCATGCTTTACTGGAGGCGGAATACGTAGGTTTCCACGGGCAACGACGGCAACGTGGTCACTAGTGAAAGCATGAGCGTCTACCTTAAAGGAATCAGGGTGATCTGTAAGGAAGAGGTCAAGACGAGATGATCCGTTTGGGCCGTGATAAGTGTTGAAATCGACAAGTTATTCCAGCCCGTAAGAGAGAGAAAAAAAAGAGAGAGAAAATAGATCATACAAGTCCGACCCTTCCCTATCAGTATTTTTGCTGCGAAGCCACACGCTATGATGGACGTTGAAGTCTCCATGAAGGATAATGGCAGACTTAGCTTACTTGCCCCAAATATATTCAAGGGAGGTTTCAAGGTAGCTGGTAATCTCGTAAGTTGGAGGGTTATACACGGTACCGACAATCACGGATTTATCTGGGAGGGTCACCCTGACCCACAGAGCTTCTTCGCCTGCTGAATCTGGTATGTTCAGGCATGAATAAGGTATATGGCTCTGTCGATAAGCAGCGACACCTCCTCCTCCGTATTTAGTGCCGTCAGTACGCTCTCGATCCCGCCTGAGGAGCGTGTATCCCTGTATGGCAACCTCGCTGCTCTGAATTTCTTGGTTTAGATTGGTCTCAGTGATGCACATGATAGATGGTTTGACCGAGTCCACTAAATGTAGGAACTGGTCAAACTTAGATCTGAGACCTCGTATATTGCAGCGGACTACCGTAAACAGGTCCGTTTGGATGGTCGGTGGACGTGCTACAGGTCGTCGTTGAAATGGCTGTTTGGTCCGAGGCTTTTTGTTGTTAATCATAACCAGGTAAAAGAAGCTTTGCCGGGTGGTTAGCCCAACAAAGCCCATAAATCCATTGCCATGCATCATTAGACGGGGAACGGTGCCACCTGCCACGCACCTCATTACCGCATCTTCAACATGGAGGTGGTATATATTGATTTTTTGCTGGTTTTTCCTCTTTAAAATTTAATGATCAGGGTTTGCGTCTTCTTAGGTCACGGTTGGCGGGTTGTTTGTGGAGTATTTCTGAAAATTTAATCTGATATAAATTCTTTGTTTAATTCTTTTTATGATTCTTCAATAGAAGTTACCTTGGATACATGTGTTGCGCCCCATTCGAATCCGGCATCGAAAAAACCAACCCCTTTGAATCCTTGGATGACTCCGGGACTCCTTAAAAGTTGGAGGAAGAAAATAACCTTTGGAAGGCTTACAGGTCCTCTAAGCCATCTTATCGTGATTCTCGACTTCAACTTTTCAAAGTTTATAGAAGAGTTTATAATTCGCTTTGCCGGAAGGCCGAATCGTTATATTATTACAGAAAATTCTCTGCGTGTGGTAAAGACATTAAGAAAACATGGCAAGTAATCAATTCTGTTATCAGGCCATCTTCTTGGCTCCTTCTGTCCCTTCAAGTGTTGTGATGGAAGGCGAAAATGTAGAGGGTGAGCTAAAAGTTCAAAATGCGTTTACTTCCTATTTTGCTAATATCGGCAAAACTACAGCCTCTTCTGTAAGTCCTTCTTCTTGTCTACCTGACTTTAGGTTTTACCTTGGACCGCCTTGTCCTAAATCAATGGCATTGGAACCTGCCTCTGAAGCTGAAATAGCCAGAATTGTCAATGGTTTGAGGGGTTCTTCATCTTCTGCCCCAGAACGTATTCCGACTAAGGCTGTAAAGTTCATTCTTCCTGTCATCATTTCTGCCCTCACGAGATTTATCAATCTTTCCTTTGAAAATGGTGTTTTCCCAAGTGCTTTAAAGTGTGCTCGCGTTATTATTCTTTTTAAAGGCGGATCAAGGAATGATCCTGCAAATTATCGTCCCATATCCCTTTTATCCGTGTTTAGTAAAATATTTGAAAAAGCTATGCTTTCTTGACTAATTAATTTTCTTAATTCTAAACACTATTTTCATGATTTTCCGTTTGGTTTTATAGCGAAGCACTCAACTGAGCATGCATGCGCAACTTTTTTGAATTATTTACATTCAGTTCTTGACCCTGGTCTGATACCTGCTGCTCTTTTTCTCGATGTACGAAAGGCATTCGACTCGTGAACACACAAGATTCTCCTTTAGAAACTGTCCCATATTGGTATAAGAGGGAATGCTTATTTTTGGTTTCTATCATATTTATCTGTTCGAGTCATCTCGGTTGATCCGTACTTTTCTAAACCTTCGGGAATAGAGTTTGGAGTTCCACAAGGATCTGTTATTGGGCTGATGCTCTTTTTAATCTACGTCAATGACCTTATTAATGCGGTTCAAAATTTAAAACCTACCATTTGCTGTCGTCTTTGTCAACCAGCATCCGTCACTAATTGTGACAGGAGTTCGTCCTTACCGGATGTACTTATTGCTTTTGCCGATGACAGTACTCTTGGTACAGCTGGTAGAACTGAGTCTGATCTTCGTTCAAAGATAAATGCCCTTTTTGATAGAGTTATCCAACGGTTTGATGTATATTATCTTGCCTTAAATGTCGGGAAGTCATTTTTTCTCATTTTCTATAGAGTTTCAAAGGCTTGCCCTGACTTAAATTAAATACACGTATCAAGAGGTTCTCTAAGTAGACCTAAGGATCGTTACGTTCAATTCCTAGGCATCTTGCTTGACGAAAATCTTTCCTTCAAGCATCATATTGCCCTGATTAAAATGAAAGTCTCCAGGAGTCTTGGAATCCTTAGAAAGCTCAAACACATATTTCCAGGGTCAATTCATAGAATCTTGTTCTACAACCTAGTTCAGTCTTATGTTTCATATTTTTCTGTTATTTGGATGTCAACTTTTCCATCGTCTCTGATGCCACTTTCAAAAATTTATGGTTAAGCAAGGACTCTTATTAAGGAAACTAACCGATCTTCACTTAAACCCTTGCTTGATTTGAAATCTCTCTATTTTCTTTCTTGTTCTTCTTTCATCTTTTTATAGTTGCACGGTCATCTTCCTGCTGCTCTTTGTAATAATATGGTTTGTGTTCCTGATTACTCGAATTATCATCTCCGCACTTCCAGCAGTTTCAAGATGCTTCATATTTCATTAGTGAGGTCTGATCTCAACCCTCTGACTACTTGCTACATTATTTGGAACACGCTCCCTGTCTTTGCACGAAGCTGCCACTCGTTTGGTATGTTCAAAAATCATGTTAGGGATTTTCTAGCTAGTAATCATTTTTTTTTTTTCTTGTGTTGAGTCTCTTAAAGGTGTGAATGTATGATGTTGAAAATGTTTTTGTTTTTTATGTATTTGATTCATTTTGCTTCTCCCCTGTTTTTTTCCTGACCATAGATCCTTACGGGGAAGTTTATATTGAAGTTTATTTTGTTGAGTTTATTGATTGAATAAAATTGATTGAAACATTGATTGATTGATTGTATTATATCATATTTAAAAAGTACTTACTGCGATAACACTCGCAACCATGGGGGTAGGGAGGATTAGGCAGCATATTGTCTAGGGGGGGGGCAGTCGATAGTGTGATGGAGTTTTATCAACAGCTTTTTCCAAACCATCTGCTTTTTCAGCCATATCTAATGCAAATTTAAAGGTCTAGGGCAGGGGGCAGCGGGCCCCACCCCCTGCCCAAACCCCTCCCTACGCCCATGCTCGCAACCTTTGTAGCACTTGCAGTCTTGGGCACATTTGCAATTTGGGGCACAGGTACAACCATCTAAAAAAAGATTATTTAAGTTTTTATTATTCATTTTTATGAGCCTCACTTCTATTTTCAGCTGCTATTCCTTTGACATAATAACCCCTAACAAATGCACCCCTTTACACAGATTTGGGATGATTAAATAACACCTGGGTTATCATCTACTAATTCTTCATTGATCTAGTATATCGGAGAAATGTTGTACTTTTGGGGAGGGGGCTTTCCCCCTTTTTGTTTGCTTCAGAAAAACAAAAACGTGTCCTTATTGATTTTAAAACCAAAATCCGTTTGTAACGAGAGAGCGGCTGCAGCACCAACATTGACCATATTGTTAATTGCAACATTGCACCAACATTGCACAAATTATTGATTGCAACATTGCACCAATCAATATCGACTTTGAATATATTCTTGATTATATAGTCTCAAATGGAAGTTAAGAAGAAAATCATTTTATTCCTCATCCGTATTGATCAGAGAGGCCTTTCGTTGGAAAATGGTGAATTTCGTCTAATATACACTTTTTCGACCAGGAGCTGTTCCGTATGTGAGGGGGTTTGATTCATCCACAATACCTTGCTCTTTACGCTAAAGTTTGACTTTTTATCCCAATTCTTTAAGAACGACTCATGAAACACAAGCGCCGTTTATTATAATAAGAGGCTTTTTCAAAGTACTAAAAAAAACAAGCGTTAAGAGTGAGATACTGAGGAGGGGGCAACCCTAAATATATACGGAATAATTTCTGTTTGATTTAAGTTTTAATGTTGCTCCTTACTTTTAGTTGAAAAACTTGTTTTTTTATGTAATCACTGCAAAGAATAAGGAGTAGCGCGAAGCGCAATTATCTGTATGACAAAGGCCAGACATATTATATAAAAATGATATGATGGGCTGGGACTTATACCCATGATATGGGTATAAGCCTCCATGATATGGGGCAATTAATCTAATTTTAAAAAAATACTGAATTAATTTGGAAAAGGGTTGCTTCAAGACTAAATTTGAAGTTGGCCAGGTTATAACTCGCTTTTGTCTTCTTTTTTTTTTGAATGGCATCCTTGCTGCTTAAAGCTCGATTAAATTAAGAAAAAACTTTAGAAAAAGTTAGAACCAGGGCGAATAGGAGGAAAGGGTAATTAAGTAGAGCATAAAAACACTTCTGGGTTTAGACATACATACCTTTTATAGACGGTTTTAGAATGACTTCATTATTCCTGTTTCATTAATTGTGAGAGGTAGGAAAGAGGAAAAAGAAATTGCTACTACTACTAATAATAACTCACCACAGCAAGAAGCCAGCTGAGGCCAACACAGCTACGTACGCTCCTCCTCCACCCCAATATATTTAAAGCCTCCCTTTTTACACCCTCCGAGGAAGTTCCCATTTCTTTTAAATCTTTCTTTATGACATCCTCCCAGCCCAACCACGGACGGCCTGCTTTCCGTTTAGCTCAAGATGGTAATCTTGGGCTAAACGATTTTGGCAATCTGTCATCCTTCATCTGCAGAAAGTTTCCTAGCCATCTCAACCTTTCTCTCATTATAGCCCTACAAAGCGGGATTGAACTACACTTTTCGTACAGCCTACTGTTTGATATATGGTCAGTAAGCCGGGTACCCAGAACAACCGTAGGCAATTTCTCTGGAAAACATTTAGCAAATCTTCGTCCGATTTTTGAGGCGCCCATGCTTCAGAGTTTTATTTGACTACTGTCATCACTGTAGCTTCTAATATTCTAATCTTGGTTTGCAGACTTATCTTCCTATTCTTCCAAACGTTTTTTAGCTGTGAAAAAACACCCTGAGACGCTGGCGTGGAAAACTGCAGGATAACGCTATAACTACACTGGACACAGAAATTTGACCCCTTTCCAAATATTATATTAATATTTGAGAGTGGACAAAGCGGTATGATTTATGAGCGCTAATCAAAATCCTTCCCAATTCATAACACCGGTAACACAGGGCTATCTTGTGTTGAATATAGCATATTTTAATCGATCTTCGTCATTGGCAGCCAATGAAAACGATTTTCTTTACTCAACAAGGAATTTTTATTGGCTAGTAAGGGACGTCATTGGTTAGTAATTAGTTGCAATAACTTGCAATGGCCCCTGTTGAACCCTGTGGAAATTTATGTTAAGCTCTATGTTGATTTCTTTGTTTATTGATTTACATCCTTCGTCCTGCCAGCAGCAGGCCCGGCTTTGATTTGAAAGCAAGTCATAGCATTCCAAATTTTCGAAGGCAGTTCAATCATATAAGCTGTCTAATCATAGCTAGCTGCCCAAAAATGAACCGCCTCCAAAAAATATTGCTGACCGGGTGCATGATGTCAATAATGCACCCGGGGCTTTAGGGTCTTTTTAATGTATGCTTAGACCCTTAACTCAAATTAAATAAAAAAACAAGTTTTTTAACCGAAAGTAAGGAGCCACATTAAAACTTAAAACAAATAGAAATTATTCCGCATATGAAAGAGGCTGCCTCCTCCTCAGCGTCTCGCTCTTTACACTAAAGATTTTATTGTTTAAAAAAATAAAGTTGTGAGAAGGAGTTGAACTTTAGTGTAAAGAGCGAAGCGTTGTGGAGGGAACGGCCCCTTTCATATACGGAATAATTTTTGTTCATTTTAAATTTTAATGTTGCTCCTTACTTTCAGTTAAAACAAACTTGTTTTTTTTTAATTTAATTTCTGAACATTTTTGAACTAATGCAGCTTTGATTTTGGCTCACCGTACATGAATAATTAAAACGAAATTTGCATATTAATTTTACTTTTTTTGGCTAAATGGCTTTCTTGAAATTTTAATCTGAGGTAACTTTCGAATCGACTTACGTAACGAAATTCTATATTCGTATATTTTTTTTACGTATATTAGGGGGTTCACCCCCTTGTCAATACCTTGCTCTTTACGCTAAAATTCAAATTTTGTTGAAATTCTTTAAGAATGACCCCTTAATCACAAAGGCCGTTAATTAGAATAAATAGTTCTGATGAAAACTACAAAAAAAATAGCGTCAAGATCGAGGTAATGACTAGGGGCATTGCTGTTCGTTTTAATTTTTGATATTGCTCCTTACTTTCAGTCGAAATTTTTTTTTTTTTTTTATTTAATCTCTGATCGTTTTTCAAATAATGCAGAGAAATACGGCACCCCCTCCACAGCAATGTCCCTTTCCCATGGAAACTTCCTCCATGGAAAGATCCTCCCCAGTAACCCCTGACCCACCCCACCTCCAACTACCAGAAAAATCCCCCCTGAAAACTTCTGTATACTTCCCAATAACCAATGCTATATGTAAACAATGGGCAAAGTTCCTAACTTGCAGACCTTCCTCCAGGGACTGTGGGGATTAAGTCATCCTCAAAGACACAGTTATTGTATTTTTCGACAGGCTGACCAAAATGTCTACCTAAAAATTTTGATCGGGTTACTTTGGGAAACAAATGAGCGTCGGAGCGGGCCTAGTTACCCTCCATTTTTTCGGTCACTTAAAAAGGGCACTAGAACTTTTAGTTTTCGTTCGAATGAGTCCTCCCGCGATATTCTAGGACCACTTGGTCGACACGATCACCCCTGAGAAAACTAAAAAACAAACAAACAAATAAACACGGACCCGTGATCTTTCTTCTGGCAAAAAATACTAAATTCCGTATTTTTGCAGATAGGAGCTTGAAAGTTCTACAGTAGGGTTCACTGATACACTGAATGTAATGGTGGGATTTTCATTAAAGTTCAATGACTTTTAGGGGGTGTTTCCCACTTTTTCGAAAATAAGGCAAATTTTCTAAGGCATGTAACTTTTGATGAAACTAAACTTGATGAAACTTATATACTTGAAATCAGCATAAAAATCCGATTCTTTTGATGTATCTATTGGAACCAAAATTTCGTTTTTTAGAGTTTCTGTTACTATTTAGCCGGGTTGCTCCTTACTTACAGTTCGTTACCACGAACTGTTTGATTAATGTTTGGTACATAAAAGAAAAAGGAAACAATACTCACTCTTACAGCAGTCCATTTTAGCGTTTGAAATAGTTAGATATGTTTCAAGTGAAATACTTCTTTCGTAATGATTTTAAGTTGCTGATTGTCGTTTCTTTTATGCTTGTAAATCTTTATCATTGGGCGTGAATTTTGTAATAAAAATCAGAATCGATGAATGCTGAGGGATTCGGTGCGAATTCCGGGACTTTTTGTGTGTGAAAATAAAATAACAAAATGAGTTGTCATTAATACCAAACCTATCGTTGGTATTCACTTATTTAGATTCTAACTTCAGTTTCTTAAAAATTCTACATAAAAATACACCAAAACGAAATTAAGATCAAGGTGAAAAAATCTAAATATTGCAATCACAGTTTATAGACAGTAAGCTTATCGCAGATAATTTCTGGTCTTCGGTCTCGGTGCGAACAAAAAGCTCCTCCGACTTGTTTCTGCCTTAGCGGATTAGTCTGTTATCGTCAATCACTGAGAAATGGTTACCAAGTGCATTATTCGTAATAGCGGGTTTCCACTTGTTTCGTGTCCAAGTAAAATCTGACTTGTCTACCCGAGAAAAGATCTGATAACGCCTATGTTTCTATCTGCAAAAACGTTCTCCGGAGCGCTCGCACCCCTGTCCGGGTTTTTATAATGGGAGAGATAGAGAATGATCATACTGCTAATTCTATAAACTGTGATTGCAATAGAGGAAAAAGAAAAGGGAAGTTGGGATACCCCACCTCAAACAATGCATATATCGAAGATGTATGCATTGCGGGTAGTTAACCTAGTGCTTGTTAATCTACATTTTGGGTAGGTTAACAAGGTGCATATTGATTGGACTGAGGAAAAAAGTGGGATATTTAAAAACTGAGGCGATTTAAAATAATAAACTAAAATCTAATTAAACGTGTGAAATCTAGAAAGAAACCAAACCGCAGTAAAAATGCAATACATAATACAGGTTTTTTCAGCTTAATCTAGGTTGCCAAAATCATTTGGGACCCAAGGGTCAAAAACAGCAAAAAGGGCCATTTTTAGTGTCATTCCAGGAAAGTGGCAACTTTGCTAACTGTTTACCACAGACAAAAAGTGTAGGATACAGATGTCTATTACAATTATAAAAAAGAGTCAGGTATCTGTGTTCCTTTAGGCACCCAGATACCCGTGATGACATTAATTCGACGTTATAATGACGTTTTAAAGATGCCATTAATTGGTCATGACGTTAATGTGTGCTAGACGCCTGAAAAACTGAGGATCAGTGATGCCAACAATGTTACAATTGTACCTTTTTTGTACATTTCACATCTACTGGTAGAATTTAGAACAATCACACAGGATTTGGTACATTTTACAAAATTATGGTACAATTGAGTATTTTTGTATTGATGTTTGAATTCTTTCATCTATAAATAATTTTATTTATTATGATCTTGTTCGCCGCAGTCAAGATAAGAGACAAACAAGCAGTCACGTATATATATATATATATATATATATATATATATATATATATATATATATATATATATATATATATATATATATATATATATATATATATATATATATATATATATATATATATATATATATATATATATATATATATATATATATATATATATATATATATATATAGATAGATGTATAGATATGTATGTATAGATGTATAGATATGTATGTATGATGATGATGATGATGATGATGATGATGATGATGATGATGATGATGATGATGATGATGAGTGAGTGAGTGAGTGAGTGAGTGAGTGAGTGAGTGAGTGAGTGAGTATGATGAGTATATATATATATATATATATATATATATATATAGTATATATATATATATATATGTATATATATATATGTATATATATATATATATATATATATATATATATATATATATATATATATATATATATATATATATATATATATATATATATATATATATACATATATGTATGTATACACATATATGTATATATATATATATATATATATATATATATATATATATATATATATATATATATATATATATATGTATATATATATATATATATGTATTATATATATATATATATATATATATATATATATATATATATATATATATATATATAATGGTAATGATAATATTCAAAGGGGTCTGCCGAATATTAGTAAGTATAATGGTCGTTGTTTCTTTGTCAAGATCACTTCATCCCTCGAAGTTATGTTAAAAGCAATTTATATAATAAAAATTTTCAATGTTTATTAATTGGACATGTAAATTGTAAAACAACTAATATTATCTATTTACTAGAATGTAAAAATTGTCATTTACAATAAGGGGGGAACAATTAACAACATATATAATAGGTTTTCGGGAAATAAAACTACAATTACCGGGAAAAAAAACTAACAATTATCTTGTTCAACATTGTAATAATGGTACTTGCTCAGGATCTAATATAACTGTTATAATTTTAGAAAATCTGGACCTAGAAAACTTTAGCAAAGAAGAGAAAAAAAAATAAATTACGCAGACGAGAAGATTATTGGATCCATGCTCTGGGTACCGCTTACTCTTTTGGTATAAAGGATCAAATAGCGAAATATGGAGATGCGTCTAATCTCGATTCTAGGTTTTTTAATAATTTGACTGAGAACCCTTCTTTTAATGGTCCCATTAGACGTAAAAAACGAACAAAAGGACATAGGAAAAATAATAGAAAGAATTATTTAGGTTTAAATGCATTTTTAATCGATTTATGTCAGATATTTGAGACTAATGGAATGGCTAGTTTAATAAAATCTTTAAATAAGTTATCAAGGAATAATTTAATAAAAATATTCTGGATTGCAAAAAATAATACAACATGAAACTCGAAAACTAAATTAATTTATGATGCAGTTTGCATTTTAGCTAAATCAAAATTTATTTCAAAGTATAATAAATCTGATAAGATTGTTAATAAGGATAAGAGATTATATTCGATTGTTAATTTTAGTACTAAACAAATAGAAGATATTAATTTACCCGGAATCTTAAACCAGCGGAGAGTGAAGAATGCTTTTCCATGTAATTTGGTGTATAAAGATAGTCCGATTTTAACATATAAATTTTCAAAAACAATTGGTCAAATGATTTTTAACTATAATTCAATACTTACAAAACTTGACAGGAAGAGTAATTGGAAACTGGTTTGTAGTTGCGAGCAATTTTTACCGTATGTGGATCAAACTTATGAACATGATGTAGCGGGGGATTTGTCCATTATAAAGCATCTTGATCTTCAAAATATAATGAAAATGTGGGCTAAATTCCGTCTTTCCAACCGCATAAAGCCAGCAGGTATTCTTAGGGGATTAAAGAATGATTTTAATTCATTTATTGATAAATGGTGTAGAAGGAGAAAATTACTAAAGACAGATTTCAGAATTCGATAAACTTGATTTTGACTAGTGCACGAAATAGCATGTATAGAATTAATCCAAATAATTCTGAGAAAAATTCAATATTTTATAATGCTAATATGAAACAAGCAATTGCTAATATACAGAATGAATTTGTAATTGTACCAGTTGGTAAAGCTAGCAATAATTTCGCCATTATTTGTCAGAAACTCTACTGTGATATTTTATCAAAAGAGTTACAAACAACAAATACATACGAACAGGCTCATATAGAAGAGAATAGTTTAATTGAAAATATAAAAGAAAGAATTTTGAAAAAATTCAATATTAAAATTAATGATAATGACGAAACGTTTCCTTTCTTATATTGGACGGTAAAATTTCATAAAAATCCACCAAAAACACGTTTTATTGCTGGGGCAGCGAGGTGTCCAACCAGAATTGCGGCCACTGACCTATCTTTAATTTTAGGAGAAATTAGAAATAAATTTAAAGCATATTGCTCTGGAATTAAAAATTTTCTAAGTTTAACCCAAATTGGGGTGTTAATAACTAATTATAAGCGATAGATTTTTTGGCTATTGTTTCAGCTAAAAGAGTCGATTCATTTGATTTTACTACTCTGTATATGAATTTGTCACTTAATTTAGTATTCGAAAAATTTAAAATAGTCATTAAGAAATCTTTTCTTTTGTCTAATATCGGATTTTTGAAAATTGATATTTTTAATAAAAAAGCCCGATGGACGAATTCCTTTAGAAGTACTATTAATTCAAGATGCTATAGCTTGGATATGGTATGTGATTCATTGGAATTTGTTCTGTTCAATACTTTTAAAAGATTTGATGGTGATTTATATAAAAAAAAACTGTTAGCATTCCTATGGGTGGGAATGCGAGTCCATTCATAGCGGACTTGTTTTTAAGTCAATTAGAATACGAATATATGATAAATAAAAACAGCCCAAACAATGTAAATATAACCTTTCATATTTAAAAAGATATCTGGACGATCTCTTAGTAATAAATTGCGCGTAGTTTATTGAGATTTCAAAAAATATTTATCCACAAGAGTTAATTCTGGAGCCTAGTTTGGGACAGGACACTCTGACCATTTCTTAAATTTAAATATTAATATTCTAGATAATAATAAATTAGTTTTTAATATATATAATAAAACGGATGATTTTAATTTTGAAGTAATTAATTTTCCATTCCTTGAAAGTAATATACATTCAAATATTACTTATTCAACTTAATATTCCCAATTATTTAGGTATGCAAAAATTTGCAATAATTTCACAGATTTTAAAAATAGATGTGAGACGCTTATCCAAAAATTAATTTTAAGAGGTTTTTCTGCTAAAAAAATTAATTGTTAATTTAAAAAATTTAGTTTTCTGTATCATGAACTTTTAGGTAAATATACAAAAAATTATAAAGAAATATTGAATGATATTTTAATATAATCTCTCTTTCACTTTTCCTTTTTGGAATTCTGAAATTGCACATTTGTTTTCAGACCAGCTTGAAGGACTTTAAATCTGTAATTGGTCCCAGATACCAATAAAACACTTTGTTTTATAACTCATCTCTGGACCAGTCTTTATTTGTTCCAGAATGGTCTTTGCTTCAGTGACCTATGGGATTTTAATAAGGAAAGAATCAAACTCATTTTGTATGTATTTTTTGAATAGTTTTACTAGTATGCATGTATTTCACAAGTTTGACCTAATATAGGGATACCATAAACATCTTATGGTAGAGGCTCCACTGTGCCGGGTAAAGAAAGTAAAGCCATGAAACCCGTTAAGGCAGGTGGTATTTCTTCTGATGAGCCCTAATGAAAGATACTACTTGGAAATATTTCACTAGATTTAAGGTGCTTTTGCTTATAAATTTACAACGACTTACATTTATTGATGACGACTTTGCATGGATTTGGACATTTCGATTTGGTTGATGGTTCGGTTATACTGTTTGGTCCTAGGTAATTGGATAGATGAGTAAGGTTAAAACCTCGTTCCAGTGCTCATTTATCTCAAATACTGGATTAGGATGACAGTCCTTTTCTTCTTCTTCTCTCGCTCTCTCTCTTTTTTTTCTTGCCAAGTAATTACTTCTAAAACATATATATATATATATATATATATATATGTTATGCACTAATCGCCGCGCCACATTTGGTGTTGAAGGTTGTCGTCATCCCACGAAATTATAGGGACAGAGGGAGCAAATATTTCTTTTTCGGTCCTTAGGTGTTGGGTTTCCAGATGAATTTGAAAGTCCTGCGATATATTTAATGTATTATCGGAGTAAGTAGCTCAAATTTTTACCTAAGAGCCTTTACTGTACGTGTGGCTGCACTACCTATCGACAGATTTCTTTCATGTAGCATTTCCTTGTAGGAAGCTTCTATTCAATCTTTCCGCTGTTGAAGATGTATATCACATAAGAGTTAATGGAAATGATGTTTAGGAGCCCATGAAATACACATAAGGAAACTAAAGGGCCACCTTTTAGATTCTATGGAACAGGACATGTCAGTATAAATTTGGTCAAATGTAACAACCCAAGCTTTAGTCGAGTTGTAGTGCTCAATGACATTTTGGACAACAGAGCGACCACTTTGTTTCGTTTTAGGATGCATAAAACCATGGTAAGCTCCTGGCTAAAGCAACAATTAAGTTCCGCTCAGAATGCTTTTCTTAAAAAAATTTCATCGGGGTCTGCTTTTTTCCAAATCCTCCAGATTTTCCCGGTTAGATCTTCCCCAGAGTCACTAAGTGTTGAGGTATCCTCTTCGTCAATTGCATAGATTAATTCTTGGATATGTTTCCCTTTAAGTCAATCTAAAATTTAAAATTGAGTTATCTAAAAGTAAAAACCAAAACGATAAGAAAAACAGTCGAAAAGGTGTCGTGTCTGGAACGTTCAGGCTCTTGAGGATACAAGCACGTTCCTACCTAAGAAGATGTTGAGATAAAAACTTAAAAAACTTTTATCACAAGAAAAATAACACAAATCCAAGAAAAAACTAAATATAAAAACTCTGATTTTCACAAAAAAAGGTAACGCTATTACTCTCGCTTCGTAAAACTTACTACGTACTCTTGATATCCCAGAAACGAGCAGGGGTCCCTTCAATTTTGAACTTGCTCGATAATTGGCGTCTCAAAAAAAAGGAATTTACGTGAAGCCACGTCATGTTATTTGATGCTGCCTACACGGGGATATAAAAAAACAGCTTGGCGGTCGTAGAATTTACGAATCGAAAGTGTTGGAGGGTTAAAGACATTTTGGAGAAAAATATTGTTTCAACATTAAATCTCTAGTACGAGTTAGACCACAACCCAAAAAGTCACTTATTTGATCAGTCTCAGTTTCAAAATATTTTTTGTCCCCGTATTGTTTGTAAGCAGTAGTGTATATTAAAGAGGGGCTAGAGGGATGACCCCCTCCATCCAGACCTTCATAAATGGAAAAGGGAGATTTGTATGTCAACTATTAAATGGAAAAACAGTTCACAGTAAAGGCTTTTGTGCAATATTCTGAAAGAATACAAGAATAAAATTCGATTTTAGCCCCTGATTTGTATCAAAATCTTCATTTGGGACAAATTTCATTGCGATGGTAAAAACGATCAGAAATTGTGGGAAAACAACAACATTCTTTCGGCCTGTAGTAACATGTTACTGTAGTAGTATGTTACTCCAAACAAATTCTTCAAGTAGTTTCAGGAGCAATGTACTGTTTTAGCAGAGAAAGAAAAATGAGGAAACGGAGAAAGAAAGTGAAAGAAAATGTCTTATACAAAATTTTCATAGATAGTACTGTCCGTCACCAACGATCCGCGTGTTACTCAAAGCGTAACACGCGGATCAAAATTGGGATATGGTACAGCTTTTCTTGTCTTTAGTAAATCTTTGGTGCAATTTGCGGTACATTTTATTTGGAAGTGTTGGTAACATTCCTGAGGATAGATGAGCACAAGCACTAAACTGATTAGTACCATAAAATTGTTTCAGTTTGACGCCTGTATTACGTACATTTTGTCTGTGCTTCTCAATTAAGCTTTTCAGTAGTTCATTCATGTGTTTCATCAAGTTCAAGGTCTTCGAGAAGGTTGCCATTTTACGGAAAGCAGAGAAAGTTAGCATTCCATCAAAACTGGAAAGACTCCACAATTTTTATTAAAACACATACCAAAACTCCTGGAAGGAAAGAAAAATTCCTGGAAGGAAAGATAAGACATGAAATTAACAACAGTTTGATTTGAAATAAAATACAGAAAATGGCTTGTTTAGACCCTAAACTGTCCTGTTGTCGTTCAAGGTGAAAAAGTACTCAAAAAGAACTAAAAGTTTTCTTTGACATCTGTGGTCCAATCGAGCTCTTTTTTTCATATTTTGCTGCGTCATTTTTTTTTAGCGAGCATGGGGAGTAGTTTCCCTCGAAAACCGTGTGCCTCCTCTAGCCAAATGGCAAAGTCAGTCAAAATTCGGTTGGAAGGAGAAAAAACACATTATAGAAAAATTGATCGATGCAGGTATAAGTTGCTCGGAAAATATAGATGTGAGCGGTCAGTGAAACTGGCCTTTATTTGGCTTCTCTTGTAAATGGGAGCTTGGGAGCTTGGGAGCTTTGGTATCTTTTGTATCTTTGTCTTTGTTTAAATGCTGTAGTTGATTGTAACTACTCTTGCCCCGAAACTCTGAGATGAAAAATCCAAGACGAAAAATTTAGAACAATAACGAAACGCTCCATAAAGACGGGCTGAAAGACGCCATCTTCTTAGAAACAAATTCATTCTCTTTTTTTCCGAAAATCAGTCAAAAGCAATAGCATAGTAATGAGCAATTTACCTCCCAAAAATTAATTATATACTTTTTCTAGGATACTTCTTATAAAAGGAGCGGTCGCAGTTCTTTCATTTGGTAGAGAGTTCTAATTCCCTCTTTCTTAGGACCGATAGCACCCTTTTTCTATCGGGACCTTCGTAATCCCTTATCATAGGGAGTAGGCTGCCCACACTATAAGGCCTATGGTAGTGGGTACAAGTTTTTTATAGCCTTTTCTCAATATAGTTGAAAAATGCTAAATATATGACCGTGATAATAATGTGACCCACGCAGCCCAAAGGGCAATGACCCAAATTATGTAAGTTGCCCACTATTCATAGATACGAATAGGTTTTAGATTAGAAAAAAAAACGTTTTTTTATCCTGGTTGTCCAGTAAATATTGAAAATTTTGGGGATTGTTTTCTGGGCCAAGGGGATCTTAAATGTTGTCAGGAGGTAGAAAATGGGCTGACGTTAGCTTGTCTCTAATTCGTTTGAAACGTACAATCATAATTCTTTGGGCCAAGAAGACGTAAATGCATAATCAGAAATGGACCAAAAATAACCAAAAAATGCTCTCTTCTCGGCTTCAAACTTAGGTTTTTAAGTCCTTAGGATCCAATTTACGACAAAAAAAAGTCAATCAAATCGGTTTCTTAAAACTGGGCTCTGAATAGGGGTAAAGAAAACTTACTGTTCCAAGTCCTAGAAAATTCAATTTTGAATGCAAGGAAACATGGTTGAAGGAACAGGCGACTAGCTCAGAAGGATGGATCCCTCAAAGTAGGCCTCCAAAATCTTGGAATGAAAGGAGGAATTCTAGGCTAATAAGAACTAAAAGCGGAACTCACAAGCCACGATCAATTTCAAAAAAAGTAACTTGGAAAAAAAGAGCAATGAAGGCAAATAAAATTGAAAGAAAAAAATGTGTCGACGGGAAAACTTAATCATACATTCATGTTTTGTTTATTTTATTCATTTTCTGCATTGGACCAAACTAACGTGGATTCTAATGATTTTTTCTAATGAATAAGAACGTAAATTCATTAATTTTTATTTATTTATTATTATTTTTTTTGCTGTTCCTAGATCGGATAAGATTAACGCTACAGTAATTTTTCGATTTTCTTTGTCTTGATACTGTTTTCTAGTTTTATTGTTTTTATTATATGTTGTTTTGTCAGAATAAATAAATAATTTTGTTTTAGTCAGCAATAGTTTCTGAGTGTTTCAATTCCTGCTATATATTCTTCATTTGCGCCGAGGACGCCTTGCTAATTAAACAAACGAAATATCTATTTTTTCTAGAGAGTTTTATGAAGCTAAAACAAAACCCCCCAAAAAAGTGAAAAACATTAATAAGTTTAGAAAAATGTTACAAATCTGACAAGAGCAGTGAAATAAATTTTTAAATTTTGTGTTTACCCAGAATACCAACAAACTTTGTTTTTGTTTAAATGGAATAATTTCAAGTGATAATAAGGCAATCGGCATTTACGGCTTATCCTGTTTCCCCAGGGTATCAACAAAACTTTGTTTTCCTTTAAACTGAATAATTTTAAGTGATAATAATGCAATCGGCATTCGCGGCTTATTCTTCGGGCATTCGTGGGCTTTCATTAGTAAGACAAATGTTGGAGTTTAATAGGAACGGTACTCACGCATATTGATAGGTTTACTGGAGACATACAGGTTTGGAATAGCAAAAAATAAGAAAAAGTTGGAAAGTAACCTTGGTATTCGCGCATATTGATAAAGTTTACACATATAAAAGAGAAAAACAATCAATAATTTAATATCATTACCAGGGAAGAATTTCACTTACAAAATCTTAAACTATTTCAAGCAATATCATGGAATACTGCAAGAGTAAGTATTTCTTCCTCATTCGTTTTCATATCTTCAATTCAATTTTGTTAGGGGGATAAATAGGGATGGGGCTTTGTGCCCTGCATCAGCCTTAAGAAAAAAAATAACCGGAAGGCTAATAGAGACTTAATTCGGACGGATGCGAATGAGCGCATATGAGTCTTACTCCTCAGATAATCATGTTCACCCTCAAACAATCATCAAGTTTATAGCAAGGGGGTATATCTCTGCGTACAGCGTGAATAACATTATTTTTGCACCCTGGAATTCCCGTTTACTTTTCCCCAGAATTGCAGATACAAACATATATAATGAAGTAATTTGAAGTGTGTCTATGAGGAGTGTATAGCCTACCTAATGTTGACTTAATGTAACCTAATGTATAGTATACCTTGTCTAATTACCCCTCATAAGCGAAGCCACTTCTAGGACACCAGTTGCATTACTCACAAAATATCATAGGCAGCGCAATCGCGCTGCCTAAGTAAAGAACGATATCGGCACAATGCATTATTTTTTTTTCCATACCAGGGCACTTCGTATCAAAGGATTGCCGTAGAAACTTCGAAAAGGGCTCATTCGATTGGAAATTGGAGTGGCTAGTGTCCTTTTTAATAGTCGAAAGTTATTGGAAGGCAACTAAAACCCCTTCCACGCCCACCATTTTCCCAAACACATCCAATCAAAATTTTGAGATAGCCATTTTGTTCCACGCAGTTTAAAGTTCAGGAGATTATACCTTTGGGCAGGACACTCCCCCCCACAGTCTTCAGGGAAAAGGTTATAAGTTATGCCCTGGGAGCATATAAGGTTTTTATTGAAATCTTTGTCGTAGAAACTTGAATGGGCTCGTAGAAAGAACTCATTCGATTGGAAATTCAAACGGCTAGTGCCTTTTTAATAGTCGAAAGTGATTCCCACTAAGAGCGAAGAAAAAGAAAGAAAATAAACACATATCCTTCCCATGCAACAAAAAGTGATTTCACTTGATGTTCAAGTTGGGGGATTTTCTTATTAAACTTTTCTACATTGTGATTTTTACCCTGTACTTTTTATTTCAATGTAGTGCCATTTTTTATGTGTTTCAGGCTCTTATTCAAAATTTCTGTAAGTTCATTTTCAAAATTACATTTTAATTTTAAGATTAAGTGAAACAATAGTCAAACAGTTCGTGGTAACAAACTGTAAGTAAGGAGCGACCCGGATCAATAGTAACCGAAACTCTGCGGAATTTTGATACAAATAGATACATCAAAAGAATCAAATTTTTATGCTGAGTTCAAATATATAAATTTCATCAAATTAGTCTTACCCATAAAAAGTTACGCTCCTGAAAACAATTGCCTTATTTTCGAAAAAAGGGGGACACACCCCCTAAAAATGACACAACTTTAATTAATTCACACCATCAGATTCAGCGATTCAGAGAACCCTACTATACAAGTTTCAAGCTCCTATCTTCAAAAATGTGGAATTTTGTATTTTTTGCCAGAAGAAAGATCACAAATGCGTGCTTATTTTTATTTTTTCCCAGGATGATCGTATGGACCCAGTGGTCCTATAATATCGCGAGAGGGCTCATTTGAAAGGAAATTAAAAGTTCTGTACTGTTTTAACGTTTTTCTATTGATTTAGAGTTTGATTTAAACGGTAAGTATTCCCCCTCTAATACAGGCCTAGGAGCCTTTGGGGGATTAGCACAATGTATTTTCTTGTATGATTAATTGATTATGAATAAATCTTATCTTATCTATCTTTTAAAAAAATAAAGTTTTGAGACAGAGTCAAACTTTCGCGAACAGAGCGCGGCGTTGAGGAGGGGACAGCCCCTTTCATGTACGGAATATTTTCTGTTCGTTTTAAGTTCTAAGGTCACTCCTTTTTTTCAGTTAAAAAAAAACTTGTTTTTTTATTTAATTACTATCCATAAATGAACTGCAACTTTTCATTTTTTTCTCACTAGATAGTTTGTTGCTTTTTTTAAACTTTAGGTTACTATGAAACGTGGTTCGCTCTCTACTAGGTTGCAGTTGCTGCTACAATAATGATTCTAAAATTTAATTTTAAGATTAAAACTAGCGTTTTGTAAAATCTTCAAATTACAGTGAAATTTTTGTAGAGATTTTAGGAAACTGAAGGATTTTTAAAATACTGAATATTATCATGGTGCCCTTTTTTATTCTTTCTAGCCTTGTAATTCTAGAAATGGGACCAAGGTGTCATACAACACTTTGCAATGGCGTTATAAATTAGAATCTACAAGAAAAAAACATGTTGATGTGATCTAGAGCTTTGAGTTGAGCCATTAAGAATCTCTGTGTGATATAGCAGCGGTGGCTAGCGTTTAATCCCCTGAAATTAACCCCCCTTCTCTCCCGTCGAAAATAACTCCCCTGGAAAACACCATCCAAAAATAACCCCAGAAGAGTCCCCTCCCCCCCCTGTGGAAAATACCCCCCACCGTGGTTGGCCTCCAATTACTTTTGACTTAATAAAAACTAGAACTCCGGATTTTTGATCTAACGAACACCCTTTGAAGTTTCTGCGATCATAAGGTGGATTTATGGATGGGGGAGGGACAGTCTCCCTCCTATAGAGAATATATTCTTCTCATTTTGGGGTTTAATACTACCCTTTACTTTCACAAAAACAGCGTAGATTAACAATATTCCTAGAAATCATAAGTGAGAAGATGTCAATTCCACATTTTTGATACGTTTTTTGAAGTTTCTTTTGTACCCCCCTCCCCTAAAAAAAGTCCTGATTACGGACTTTAGGATTATACATCAAGTTCTACCCCCCTCCTCCCCTCGCCTCTCCCTTAAAACTGATTCTGTACTTATCTTGTGGCTCAATGAGAGTTGGGATGTTTAGGCATTAAAATACATCCTTTGAGGCATCTCCCTCCCTTTCTTACTACAAAACAATTAGAGAACCCCATTGTAGAAGATTAAGTGCCTTTTCAAGTTTTTAATTTGTCCATTGATTGTAGATATATTTGTTATTGGGAAACGCAGGGACATTTTTTGTAGGGAATTTTCTGCAGGGCAAGGGATTTTCTGGGGTAATTTTCAGTGGGAAGAAAATTTTTTGGAAGAATTTCTTTTCAGTTGGGTTCATATTGCCTGGCAAGATTTTAACGCGGAAAATACGGGTACATCTCCACAAAGGTGCTGCAAGGTACTCCTTGCAGCACATATCCCGCTGCACCATTTATCATTTATTCCGCTGAAGTTATTTGCTTCATACTGCAGTGGTCTATAAATAAGGAAAGATGGATGATCTTTGCGTATGGAGAGGGTAAGATACCAAACGGAGTCCGATTCAATCGCCTAGTTTTCTAAGCCTCACTGAGCTTCAAATAAAAATTAAATCGTTTCTTGGACTTCTTCTTAGTTCGCATGCATTTTTTCTGTTTACGCCTTTATTATTGTTACTGAGGGGGGGGATGTAGTGTCCTAGTAGTGACCAAGTCGATTCAGGTTATGGCAGAAGAAGGCTAGGAGACCTGGAATCTTTCAATGACATCCCCCCTAAACAAAACTTTTGCTCAACGACATTCACATAAGGTTTTTTGTTGTAAAAAAAAAAAAAAAAAAAAAAAAAAAAAAAAAAAAAAAATACAGATACCGAAATCAATAATCCCTTGTTTTTTACTACCCTTTTCAAAATATGGGTATTTTTTGACGGGTGGTATTTTTCGGTGGAGAGGGGTGTTCTCTGCAGGAGTTATTTCCCGGGAGGTGGATTTTCTGCGGGCGGGTTTTTGACCATGGAGATATGATAGTGCTCTTTTCATGCTTTCCAAACATTTCACTCAAGAAATGGCACTTAATTATTGGGTAGAATATAGAATTTTGCAATGGCGTTGGTTAAGTTGAACTTACAAAAAGCTCCTAGATATAAAAATTAAATTTCAAATCAACCGTTAAATGGCTCTCCATGGTGTTCCAACGCCCAACAAGTGGAAGAGAACAAAAACAGGAAAAAAGTAGACATAGATAAATGGTTTCTCTTGTTGTTTAAGGTAGGGCGCTGTCTCGGTAGGACAAGATATTCTGATGTCTCGGGCTTTCAATTATTGTCATTTTAATAGTACACATTTCATTCCGGTCTGACATCATTTTTAGCGGGTTTCGGTCTCTTTTCAAAATTCCTTTAAAGTTGTTTTCGTAATTACATTTTACTGTTAATATAGATCAAATAATGGTTAGTAATCCTTAATCAGATACAATTGGTAATTTTGATCACTAAACAGCTTTTTAAAATGTATTTTTAAGCATTTGGTCACTATGGACGGAGGTTGGCTCTTTACTTTGTTGTACCTGCCGCTGCAGCCGTGGTTTATTAAAATTCAGACAAGAATAGTTTTTTTTAGTTTGGATCGTAACTAAGAATAAGTTGAAATGGTATAAAACACCAATGGACTCTTGATAACTTGAACTTCAAAACATAAAAAAAATAACAACGAATAAAAAAATGGATTGAGGGTTTCAAATTGCAAATTATCCCATCTAAATAATGCCAAGGATTGGAATATATCTCAGTTAACTAAGAGTTAGATATAGTATAGCAGCACAGTAAATTTGACACAAAAAAAACTACTGGGCCGCAAAAAAAGAAAAGGTTCATTAAACAGCCGCAATGAGAAAGTGTCTTTTCTATTATAGACACTAGAAAGTGTCTAGTGCCGTTTCTATTCAGAAAAAGTGACAAATAGTGGCTATTCAGAGGCATTCAGAAAAGAGGCATAGGGACTGTGAAGGTCCTAGTCACTACTCTGTTCTTATATTTTGCCTTCAGGAAAGTCCTCCAGTTTGTCTGCTGATGAGGAGAGTAAATTACTAATAATTTATTCATTTATCTTTTTTCTCATCATCAAACAGTTCGTGGTAACGAACTGTAAGTAAGTAGCGACCCGGCTCAATAGTAACCGAAACTCTAAAAAACGGGATTTTGATACCAATAGATACATCAAAAGAATCAGATTTTAATTCTGATTTCAAATATATAAGTTTCATTAAGTTTAATTTTACCCATCAAAAGTTAAGAGCCTGAGAAAATTTGGCTGATTTTCGAAAAAAGGGGGCAATAACCCTTAATAGTTATAGACCCTTAATGAAAATCACATTATCATAGTAAGATTATTATATAGCCATAATGGTTATGTTTAAAGATAATTTAAAAAAAATTTGTTATTTTTCATTTTTTTTAACTTAGACATTAACCTATTGCGTGTTTATTTTTTTGTTTGTTTTTTAGGTTGGGTGGTTTTTATTTTTCCAAGGGGTTATCGTATCGCCCCAGTGGGCCAATAAAAACGTGGGAGGGCTCATTTGAAAGGAAATTGAAATTTCTATTGCCCTTTTTAATTGACCAAAAAAAATGGAGGGCAACTAGGCCCCCTCCCACGCTCATTTTTTTCCCAAAGTCACCCGATCAAAATTTTGAGATAGCCATTTTGTTCAGCATGGTCGAAAATATGATAAAAATGTCTTTTAGGATGACTTGATCCCCCAAAGTCCCCAGGGGGAGGGCTGAAAGTTATGAACTTTACTCAATGTTAACATATACTATTGGTTATTGGGAAGTATACAGACTTTTTCAGAGGATATTTTTTCTGGTAGGTGGGGGAAGGAGAGGGTCAGGGGCTATATGGAAGGATCTTTCCATGAAGGAAGTTTTCATGGGGGAAGGGACATTGCTATGAAGGGGGCGCCGGATTTCCCAGCATTATTAAAGAAAAAGATCAGGAATTAAATAAAAAAAAACAAGTTTTTCAACTGATCAACTGATTGTGATTAAGAGGTCATTTTTAAAGAACTGGAAAAAAAATTCGAACTATAGTTTAAAGAGCAGGGTATTGACTAGGGGCGAACCCCTAATATACGTGTTAAAAATTTATGAATATAGAAGTTCGTTACGTAAGTTAATTCTAAGTTACGTATATTTATTACTAATAAAAACGTTCGTAAATAAAATTAAACAAGTTTCGAGAAAGCCATTTAACCAAATATAATATGCAAATTTTGTTTTAATTATTCATGTACGGTGAGCCAAAATCAAAACCTGCATTAATTCAAAAACGTTCAAAAATTAAATAAAAAAAACAAGTTTTTTTAACTGAAAGTAAGGAACGACGTTAAAACTTAAAACGAACAGAAATTATTCCGTATATGAAGGGGCTGTCCCCTCCTCAACGCCTCGCTCTTTACGCTAAAGTTTGACTTTCTCACAACTCTATTTTTTTAAACAATAAAAAAACTTTAGCGTAAAGAGCGAGGCGTTGAGGAGGGGACAGCCCCCTTCATATACGGAATAATTTCTGTTCGTTTTAAGTTTTAACGTCGTTCCTTACTTTCAGTTAAAAAAACTTGTTTTTTTTATTTAATTCACTATAAAAAGCTAAAAGGAAAGTAGCAAAAATAGGAATGTTGCACTACTGCAATACAACCTCACACATCATTGTTACTTAATAAATGGAAAATTGCGGCCCATAATAACCGAAATGAAATGAAAAGATTCAATTTAAACATCATCTGAGATTTTTGTACAGCTTCAACAGGCTTGCCGGGGTATAGTTTTTAATCCCTTAAAAGAAAGTCAATAAATCAAGAAGCTAAGAGCTCTCTTGTTCTAAGAAAATTCATTAGTTTTACGGTGGGATACTTATTGAATCCGACTTTTTGTAACATTTATAATTAAAATGAACTAAAATACTGAAAAAAAAGAAAAACTGACAATTGCTGACTTAATTGTCGTATTCAGAATCTTATAAGACAGTTCACAGGCTTGGTAAGAGTTTTACACCTTTTTCAATATTTTCAATTCATTTAGAAAAAGACTTAATTTGATCCTTGTAATACAAAGTACTGGAAATAATAGGATCCTGGAAATCTTAGGACTTAGGGAGTGGGAAGGTCCCGAGTCTTCCCTGTCTTCTTATGTACTCGAACGAGTTATTTAAAGTCTTTGGAGTTGCGAGAATCTTAAGTCTTCCTATCCTATAAAAGAGGTCAAATTAAAATAAGATAAGATTTATTCTTCATTAGATACACATACAATATTACACATTATTACTCCCCCAAAGGCTCATTGGCCTGTAAAAAGGGGGAAGACATATGAATTGCTTTGAATGTGGGTTATTCGAATAGTAATGAATTTGGTCTTTTATTTTAGATGGCTGTGCTTTCACTGGATCTTGCAATTGCTCCCCAGACTGGAAATACTGTAAAGATTGTGAACGCAAAGGCAGTAAGTATCTATTTCCCCAGTATATATATATATATATATATATATATATATATATATATATATATATATATATATATATATATATATATATATATATATATAATAATAAAAAAAAATATATATATATATACGACAGGCCTCTACATATAGATTCTCACTGTCACTTGTCTTCTAAACGCAAACAATTTGAGCCGGAATAATTAAAAGAAACAAAGGTTGTCATCAATACCTACCATACCTTTGGAAATCAAAAATCTGGACTTAATAAATCGTAGAAAAAAAAGGAGTGTTTGTCCAACCACCTGAAAATTAAAAGAAACAGAGGATCGGCGATATGTCTTTCATAATTACAAAAGACAAGCCGAGGCAATATATATATATATATATATATATATATATATATATATATATATATATATATATATATATATATATATATATATATATATATATATATATATATATATATATATATATATATATATATATATATATATATATATATATATATATATATATATATATATATATATATATATATATATATATATATATATATATATATATATATATATATATATATATATATATATATATATATATATATATATATATATATATATATATATATATATATATATATATATATATATATATATATATATATATATATATATATATATATATATATATATACAAAGTCCAGCATACAACTTCTTTCTGGATTCTTAGTTTAGTTTTGATTAACTTCACAAGTTTCAGGAGTATATGCGAAATAAGCACCTCATTCATTACTTTAGATGATTATATCATAACTGTATCTTGCAAAAGTACTCCGGACTACGAGTGCAAAAGCGTTATTCATAGGCTACCAATCCAAAATAAAATAGTTATATTCGGAAGGTTATTGAATTATACTAGCTTACCCGGTACGCATTACTAAGATTTAGAAAAAAGGAAATTTAAGGGAAATTTCTCCTCCCCAAGAGTTCTCCGTGGAAAATTCCCATCGTAAAATGACCTCCACGGAAAAATCACCCTTCTGCGGAAAATCCCCCTCGGTGTATTAATAAATACCTTAATTTTGATTATAAAGATCTTAAAAGAATACCCCGACCTCCCCCCCCCATAGAAAACTCCTCTTGCGTGGAAATTGACCCCCCCCCATGTTGAGAATCTCTTCATAGAGAGTTCTCCCCCACAGAGTTGTTTCCCCACGTGCAAAATTCTCCCCAATAATTTCCTCTTTAGAAAATTGTCTAATGTAAAATAATGTTAGAATCAAACAGTTCGTGGTAACAAACTGTAAGTAAGGAGCAACTCGACTCAATAGTAACCAAAATTCTAAAAAACGAAATATTGATACCAATAGATACATCAAAAGATTCAGATTTTTATGTGAATTTCAAATATATAAGTTTCATTAAGTTTATTTATACCTATCAAAAGTTACGCGCCTGAGAAAATTTGGCTGATTTTCAAAAAAAGGGAGAAAGACCCTCTAAAAATTATAGAATCTTAATGAAAATCACACCATCATATTCAGCGTATCAGAAAACCCTACTGTAGAGGTTTCAAGCTCCTATCTACAAAAATGTGGAATTTTCCATTTTTTGCCAGAAGAAACATCACGGATGCGTGTTTATATGTTTTTTTTGTTTTTTTTTCTTTTCCCCAGGGGTGATCGTATCGACCCAGTGGTCCTAGAATATCGTGATAGGGCTCATTGGAACGGAAATTAAAAGTTCTAGTGCTCTTTTTCAGTGACCAAAAAAATGAAGGGCAACTAGGCCCCCTACCACGCTCATTTTTTCCCCAAAGTCACCCGATCAAAATTTTGAGATAGCCATTTTGTTCAGAATGGTCGAAAATCTTATAAATATGTCTTTTAGGATGACTTAATCCTTCGAAGCCCCCAGGTGGAGGGCTGAAAGTTATGAACTTTACCCGATGTTAACATATAGTATTGGTTATTGGGAAGTATACAGAAGTTTTCAGGGGGAATTTTTTCTGGTAGGGGGGGTTGGGGGTGGTCGGGGGTTATATGGAAGGATCTTTTCATGAAGGAAGTTTTCAGGGGGGACGGGACAGTGCTCTGCAGGGGGCGCCGGATATCCCATCATTATTTTAAAAACAAAATCAGAAATTAAATATAAAAAAAAAAGTTTTTCAACTGAAAGTAAGGAGCAACATCAAAACTTAAAACAAACAAACAAATATTAGCTATATGATTGGGTTCACCTTCTAGTCAATGCCTCGCTCTTTAAACCAAAGATTTTTTAGTACTTTCATAGGAGCTATTTATTCTAATTAACGGCCTTTGTGATTAACAGGTCATTTTTAAAGAATTTGAACACAATTCGAACTTTAGCGTAAAGAGCAAGATATTGACTAGGAGGGGGGCAAGCCTTCTAATATACTTATTAAAAATCTACGAATATAGAAGTTCGTTACGTAAGTTAATTCGTAAGTTCCGCATATTTATTACTAATAAAAGCGTTCGTAAATAAAATTCAAGAAGTTTCGAGAAAGCCATTTAACCAAATAAAAGTAAAATTAATATACAAATTTCGTTTTAATTATTCATGCACGGTGAGCCAAAATCGAAACCTGCATTAATTAAAAAACGTTCATAAATGAAATAAAAAAAACAAGTTTTTTTTTAACTGAAAGTAAGGAACGACGTTAAAACTTAAAACGAATAGAAATTATTCCGTATATGAAAGGGGCTGTCCCCTCCTCAACGCCTCACTCTTTACGCTAAAGTTTGACTTTCTCAAAACTCAATTTTTTTAAAACCTTAAAATTTTGTTTTGATTGCAAATTTTTTTAATTAACTGTAACGAAATTCCCACCATCAGATTCAGCTTATCAACGAACATTATTAAAGAAGCTTCAAACTCTTATCTGCAAAAATGTGGAATTTTGAATTTCTAATTAACCTTAACGAAAATTACACCATCACATTCAGCTTATCACAGAACCCTATTAAAGATGTTTCACGCTCCTATCTGCAAAAAAAGGTGGAAATTTGCATCTTTTGCTCGAAGAAAGATCACGATACGTGCCCTCCAAAAAATGGAGGACAACTAGTCCCCCTCCCACGTTCATTTTTTTCTCAAAGTCACCCAATTAAAATTTTGAGATAGCCCTTTTGTTCAGCATAGTCTAAAATCTAATAAATATGTCTTTTAGGATTACTTAATCCCCCACAGTTCCCAGGGGAAGGGCTGCAAGTTATGAACTTGCCCCATTGCTTACATATTGTATTGGTTATTGGGAAGTATACAGACATTTTTAGGAAGGATTTTTTTCAGGTGGGGGGGGGGGCTGGAGGAGGGGGTTACGCGGGAGACTGTTTCAGTGGAGGATGTTTCTTTGGGGCAAGGGACATTTCTATGAAGGGTGCGCCGGATTTCCAAGCATTATTTAAAAAACGATCAGAAATTAAATTAAAAAAAAAACAAGTTTTTTCAACTGAAAGTAAGAAGGCAACATAAAAACATGAAACGAACAGAAATTATTACGTATATGAGGAGGTTCTCCCCCAAATCAATGCCTCGCTCTTTACGCTACAGTTTTGTTTAGTGCTTTGAATAGAGCTATCTATTCTAATTAAACGGCCTTTGTGATTCATAGGTTTGTGATTTAAATTTTTTTTTAAACTTTTAACGTAAAGAGCGTGGTATTGACTAAGGGGAGAACCCCCTCATATACGTAATAATATATATGTAATAAAAAAAACAAGCGATACGGCTCAATAGTAATCGAAACTTTTAAAAACGAAATTTTGATGTCAATAAATGTATCAAAAGAATGGGCTTATAATGCTGATTCTATATATATATAAATTTTATTAAGTTTAGTATTACTCATCAAAGGCTACGAGCCTGAGAAAATTTACCTGATTTTTAAAGAGGGGGAAAGATCCCCTAAAGTGAAAGAATTTTAATGAAAATCCCACTGTCAGATTCAGCGTATCACAAAACCCTATTACATAGGTTTCAAGCTCATATATGCAAAAATCTGCAACTATATCTGCAACGTATTTTTTGCCAGAAGAAAAATATACGAATATAGAAGTTCGTTACGTAAGTTAATTTGTATATCTTAAATTAATATATATATATATATATATATATATATATATATATATATATATATATATATATATATATATATATATATATATATATATATATATATATATATATATATATATATATATATATATATATATATATATATATATATATATACTATCTAATATATATACTATCTATATATACTATCTAATTTGTGACCAGATTGGTTTTGGAAAATCGCTCAAGACCTCTTAAGAATTCATTTGTTGGTTTGCTCACTGGAGCTAACAAAATGTCTCCTAGAGGAGCATGAATGAACCATTGCCAAGAACATGGTTTGACAAATGTTTAGAGCAGAGCCTCTCAACGAGTGTCCAGTCCAGGAGTCCAGTCAAGGTCGCTAGATGTTCGACAAGACAATTTGAAGTGAGATAAACTGTGAACAAATTGAGTGACCTAAAAATTAAATAACTGAAACTCCATAAATGAAAGTTTGGAAACAATATATGCATGAAGCAAATCAATTTTTTTTATTGTAATTCCATGTGTTAACTAACCGCATTTCAAACAGTAGGCTGTATGAAAAGTGTTGCTCAACCCCACTTTCTAGGGCTATCAAACAGTTCGTGGTAACGAACTGTAAGTAAGGAGCGACCCGGCTCAATGGTAACCAAAAATCTAAAAAACGGAATTTTCATACCAATAGATACATCAAAAGAATCAAATTTTAATTTTGTTTCAAACATATAAGTTTCATCAAGTTTAATCTTGCCGATCAAAAGTTACGCACCTGAGAAAATTTGGCTGATTTTCGAAAAAAGAAGGAAAGACCCCCTAAAAGTTATAGAACCATCACATTCAAATAACAAAATCACATTCAAATGAAATCACACACCATCACATCCAAATGCAACATCACATCCAAATCACACACCATCACATCCAAATCACATCCAATCACATTCAAATGAAACCATCACATTCAAATGAAAATCACACCATCACATTCAGCGTATCAGAGAACCCTACTGCAGAGGTTTCAAGCTCCTGTCTACAAAAATGTGAAATTTTCCATTTTTTGCCAGAAGAAAGATCAAGGATTCGTCTTTATTAGTTTTTTTTTTCTTTTCCCCAGGGGTAATCGTATTGACCCAGTGATCCCAGAATATCGTAAGAGGGCTCATTGGAACGGAAATTAAAAGTTCTAGTGCCCTTTTTAAGTTACCAAAAAAATGGAGGACAACTAGGCCCCCTCCCACGCTCATTTTTTTCTCAAAGTCACCCAATTAAAATTTTGGGATAGCCATTTTGTCTAACATAGTCGAAAATCTAATAAATATGTCTTTTAGGATGACTGAATTCCCCACAGTTCCCAGGGGAAGGGCTGCAAGTTATGAACTTTGCCCATTGCTTACATATTGTATTGGTTATGGGGAAGTATACACACATTTTCAGGACGGATTTTTTCGGGGGGGGGGGGGGCGGGGAGGAGGGCCTTACTCGGGAGAAGATTTCCGTGGAGGATGTTTCTTTGGGGTAAGGGGCATTTCTATGAAGGGAGCGCCGGATTTCCAAGCATTATTTAAAAAACGATCAGAAATTAAATAAAGAAAACAAGTTTTTTCAACTGAAAGTAAGAAGCAACATAAGAACTTAAAACGAACAGATTATTACCTATATGAGGTGGTTCTCCCCCAAGTCAATACCTCGCTCTTTACGCTAAAGTTTTTTTTAGTGCTTTCAAAAGAGCTATCTATTCTAATTAAACGGCCTTTGTGATTCAGGAGTTTGTGAATTAACAATTTTTTTTCAACTTTTAACGTAAAGAGCGTGGTATTGACTAAGGGGAGAACCCCTTCATATAGGTAATAACATATACGTAATAAAAAAAAGCAATAAAAAAAGCAAGCGAAACGGCTCAATAGTAATCGAAAACTTTTAAAAGCGGAATTTTGATGTCAATGAATTTATCAAAAGAATGGGCTTATAATGCTGATTCTAAATATATAAATTTTATTAAGTTTAGTATTACTCATCAAAGGCTACGAGCCTGGGAAAATTTACCTGATTTTTTAAAGAGGGGGTAAACATCCCCTACAAGTGCAAGAATTTTAATTAAAATCACACCGTCAGCTTCAGCGTATCAAAAAACCCTATTACATAGGTTTCAAGCTCATATCTGCAAAAATCTGCAACTTTGTATTTTTGCCAGAAGAAAAATATACGAATATAGAAGTTCGTTACGTAATTTAATTTGTAAAGTACGTCAGAATTTAGAGACAGCCATTTAGCAAAAGAAAAGTAAAATTTTTATGCAAATTTTGTTTACTTATTCAATGACGGTGAGCCAAAATAAAAGCTGCATTAACTGAAAAACGATCAGAAATTAAATAAAAAAAAATTTTTTGAAACTGAAGGTAAGGAGCGACATTAAAACTTAAAACGAACAGAAATTATTCCGTATATGAAAGGGGCTGTCCCCTCCTCAACGCATCGCTTTTTACGCTGAAGTTAGACTCTTTCTCACAACTTTATTTTTAAAAACAATAAAAAAAACTTTAGCGTAAAGAGCGAGGCGTTGAGGAGGGGACAGCCCCTTCCATTTACAGAATAATTTCTGTTCGTTTTAAGTTTTAATGTCGCTCCTTACTGTCAGTTGAATAAACTTGTTTTTTTTTCTTTAATTATGAGAGAAAGGTTAAGATGGCTAGGGTAAGCTCTGTGGATGAAGGATGATAGGTAGCCGAAAATGTCCTTTCTGGCCAACCGTCTAAACAGAAATCAGGTCATCTGAGGTTGGGGTGGGAGGGTGTCGTAAATTTAAGATAAATGGGAACTTCCTGGGAGGATGTAAAGAGAGGGGCTTTGAATAGTTTAGGATGGAGGAGGAGCGTGCGTAGCTGTGTTGGCCTCAGGCGGCTGGGGGCTGTGGTAAATATGTATAGTCTCTCAGTGTAAAAGGTCATATTGCCGTATAGCGGCACATTCAAGAAGTTCCGTGAGAGGTCTTTCAAATCCTTACGGAGGCTGCATTTAGCTCTATCCCCCATGTCTTTAAGATTACATTTCTGCTAAGAATGCAATAGGGGTGCTTATGGGGTAGCATCAAAGTTTAGGGGTGACCTTTTGACGCTAAAAGTTTTGACTTTCCTTATCCAATACTTCAGAGCTTTAAAATGCAATGTGTTTCAAAGGAACAATGATATAAAAATATTGATTTTGTTTTCACTTTTGTTATCAAAATCCTTCAAGAATTTACTTTCTTGCAATTGAACCTTGTCACTATTTGCTTTTAAATACTAAAATTATTATTTACACTAAACTATTGAAATATTTGATGTTAGTTATTACAGTATAATAGTTTATATTTTAGTTCTTATATTTTAGTTATTCCTCTTTTTTCAGGGCCAGAATGCAAATGTTTAAAGAGCTGCCCGTACAACTCCTGTGGTAGTAATTGAGCAACAAATATTTTCATTCTTTGTATTTATGTATAAATTTTATAGTTTTTTTAGAAGTAAAATGGTCTTTATTTTTCTAAAACTGTAGTTTTATTCTTGTTTCAACAGTCAGATTTCACTTTATAAGGCTGGCGTTTTTTCGATGTGGTGATCTCAGCCAGGTGGACCATTTGTGGCTTCGTCGAACCAGATCCTTGCCTGGAATTAAATAAAAAAAACAAGTTTTTTAACTGAAAGTAAGGAACGACGTTAAAACTTAAAACGAACAGAAATTATTCCGTATATGAAAGGGGCTGTCCCCTCCTCAACGCCTCGCTCTTTACGCTAAAGTTTTTTTATTGTTTAAAAAAATAAGAGTTATGAGAAATTCAAACTTTAGCGTAAAGAGCGAGGCGTTGAGGAGGGGACAGCCGCTTTCATATACGGAATAATTTCTGTTCGTTTCAAGTCTTAACGTTGCTCCTAACTTTCAGTTGAAAAAAACTTGTTTTTTTTTATTTTTGAATGTTTTTGAATTAATACAGGTTTTGATTTTGGCTCACCGTACAAGAATAATTGAAACAAAATTTGCGTATTAATTAACTTTTATTTAGTTAAATAGCTTTCTCGAAACTTGTTTAATTTTATTTAGGCTACGAACGTTTTTATTAGTAATAAATATATATAACTTACAAATTAACTTACGTAACGAACTTCTATATTCATATATTTTTAATACGTATATTAGGGGGCTCGACCCCTAATCAATACCTCGCTCTTTAAGCTAAAGTTCAAATTTTGTTCCAATTCTTTTAAAATGACCCCTTAATCACAAAGTCCGTTTCTTAGAATAAATAGCTCTTATGAAAGTACTAAAAAATCTTTGGCTTAAAGGGCCAGGTATTGACTAGGGGGTGAACCCAATCATACACTTAGTATTTTCTGTTCGTTTTAAGTTTTGATGTTACTCCTTATTGTCAATTGGAAAACTTTTTTTTTATATTTAATTTCTAATCTTTTTTTAAATAATGCTGGGAAATCCGGCGCCCCCTTCATAGCAATGTCCCTTCACCCATGAAAAATTCGTTCATGGAAAGATCCTCCCACATAACCCCCCACTGACCCACTCCCCTACTACTAGAAAAAATCCCCCCTGTAAACGTCTGTATACTTCCTAATAACCAATACTATAATAACCAATACTAACATTGGGTAAAGTTCATAACTTTCAGCCCTCCCCCCGGGGACTTCAGGGGACTAAGTCATCCTGAAGGACATAGGTCTCATATTTTCAACCATGCTGAATAAAATGGCTATCTCAAAATTTTGATCAGGACACTTTGGGAAAAAATGAGCGTGGGAGGGGGCGTAGTTGCCCTCCATTTTTTTGTTCACTTAAAAAGGGCACCAGAACTTTTAATTTCCGTTCCAATGAGTCCTCTCACGATATTCTAGGACCACTGGGTCGATAAAATCACCCCTGGGAAAAAAAATAAACAACCCGTGATCTTTCTTCTGACAAAAAATAGAAATTTTCACATTTTTGTACATAGAAGCTTGAAACCTTTACATTAAGGTTCTATGATACGCTTAATATGATGGTGTGATTTTGATTAAGGTTGTATAACTTTTAGGGGGTCTCTCTCCCTTTTTTCGAAAATCAGCCAAATTTTCTCAGGTGCGTAACTTTTGATTGATGAAAGTTATATATTTGAAATCAGCATTGAAATCTGAT
The DNA here is from genome assembly GCF_049724085.1 of Artemia sp. Qi Xiang Cuo. Lineage (NCBI taxonomy): Eukaryota > Metazoa > Arthropoda > Branchiopoda > Anostraca > Artemiidae > Artemia > Artemia sp. Qi Xiang Cuo. Next base: position 23,006,837 of record NC_142803.1, on the reverse strand, counting down.
TCCTTTGATGTATCTATTGGTATCAAAAACCCGTTTTCTAGAGGTTCGGTTACCATTGAGCCGGGTCGCTCCTTACTTACAGTTCGTTACCACGAACTGTTTGAACAGTGGTGCAGGGTGACCTTGACAAGTGGTACTTCTCAAGTTAATTGTAGATAAGTTAACGACACAGCATTGTGCAGGATTTTGATCAATGAATGGTTCTTCTGGCCTCTCTTTGTTTTGGTGGGCTGGTTTAGGATGGTAAACCTCTTGCTGGCTATGTTTTCTAATATGGGTTGTTTCCTCATCATACTTTTCATACATCATACCACAAGATTTTTAGTGATGAATATAGAATGAGTTCGAGGTAATAGACCTAAAACTGCGTGTATAGAACACTAGCTTATACTGATAGAATCTCTGAAAATCATTTAGTGATCAAGAAGGGCCTAGGATTTCAAAAGACCTTTATTCAACTGAATGTCCCAGGGCTTTCTTGGTGACCTGATGTAAGTCGGTTGTTCAACCAGTTCAGCCTGATGTTCAAACAGTTCGTGGTAACGAACTGTAAGTATTGAGCGACGCGGCTCAATAGTAACCGAAACTCAAGAAACAGAGTCTTGATAACAATAGATGCATCAGAAGAATTGAATTTTGATGCTTATTCAAAATGTATAAAATTCATCAAATTTAATTGTAACCATCAAAAGTTAGGCCGTAAAAATTTTGCTTATTTTTTGAAAAAAGGGTAAGATTTTCCCAAAACATCTAAAGGTCTTAATGAAAATCACACCATCAGATTCAGCATACCAGAGAACCCAACTATAGAAGTTTCAAGCTCCTATACACAAGAATCGAGAATTTTGTATTTTTGCCAGAAGAAAGATCACAGATGCGTGTTAGTTTGTTGTTATTTTTTTTTTTTTTTTTTTTTTTTTTTTTTTTTGAGAGGTGATTATATTGAACTAGTCATTGTAGAAGATCGGGAAAGGGCTCCTGTAATTGGAAATCAAAAGTTCTAGTTCCCTTTTGAGCAACCAAAAATACAAGAGGGCAGCTATCCCCCCTCCCACGCTGATTTTTCCCCTGGACATCCAATCAAAATTTTGAGATAGCCATTTTTCAGCGTAGTTGAAAAATCTAGTAACTATGTCTTTCAGGCTGACTTAACCCCCCACATTCCCCGGGGGATGGGCTGCAAGTAATGAATTTTTCCCATTGTTTTCATATAGTATTGGCTATTGAGAAGTATACAGACGTTTTCAGGGGGGATATTTCTGGTGGAGGGGGAGGGGGTTACATGGGGGATCCGTCTATTGAGGAATTTTTCATGGGGGAAGGGAATTTTCTAAGGACGGGGAATCGGTTTTCCCAGCATTATTTAAAAAACGATCAGAAATTAAATTAAAAAACAAGTTTTCTCAGCTGACCCCATGCAACTCAACCTCTATTCAAATAAACCCTAGTCAGCTCAACCACAATTGACACAACCTAATTAATGCCGCACCCATTTAACACATCCTAATTCAAATCAAGCCTCATTCATCTCAACCTTTGCTCAACTCATCCATTATTCAGCTCAACCTTTGCTCAACTCATCCATTATTCAGCTCAACCTTTGCTCAACTCATCCATTATTCAGCTCAACCTTTGCTCAACTCATCCATTATTCAGCTCAACCTTTGCTCAACTCATCCATTATTCAGCTCAACCTTTGCTCAACTCATCCATTATTCAGCTCAGCCACAGTTAAATTAAACAAAATTTAACTCATCTCTTACTGAACTCGATTTTATCCAGTTCAGTTAATTCATCGTTTAATGCCGTTCAAACTAATCTCGAACAACTAGATTTTAGTGTCATGGCTGCAGCAGCATCTGCAACCTAATAAAACACGAACCACTGCCCAAAATATCCAAAAATTGAAAAAAAGTAAAAAAACTGCCTAGTCAAAAAATTGCCATCTGACCCTGATTTTGGAATGGTAACTATTATTTCGGTTCGTCTTTAAAGTAAAAGTTTTTTTTCAAAAAGTAACTAATGGTGATTTCGAAAAAAGCCTAAAACCCCACAATAATGGTGGTAGATCAAAATTAAAAGCGTACCTTGGAATCAGCATGTTCGAAAAACTAATACAGGGAAACTACACTCCCCACTTTGAACAATAAAGAAAATCACTTCTTCGCATCGGTAGCACTAATGTGTCTCCGTTCTAAAGCTAGCGGGTTGCCAGAACATCTAGAGAGTTTTTAGTGGGTCATTTAAAAGCTATTTCTCGTATCTACGTGCTTTCTATAAATCCCATTATCTGCAAGTACCGTATGGCTCTAAATATGGAACTTTTTGTGCCATTTGTCAAGGGATGGGGCTAGTGGGCTACCAGAGTATCGTAGAAAGATGTTTAATAGCTCATATAAAAGCTGTTCCTCATATCTACGTTTCTGCTATAAATTTCACCATCTACAAGTGTCAAATGGCACTAAAGATGCCAGTTTTGGTGCCATGTCTGAATAAAAAAGCTGGGGCTTGCGGGCTACCAGAACTTCTTAGAGAGATGTTTAATGGTCAACTTGAAATTTATTACTCATATTTATTTGTTTTTTTTTTGTAAATTCTACCATCCGTAAGTGTCATATAGCACTAAAAACGACACTTTTGTGCCACGTCTTAAGTGGAAAAGTTCAGAAGTATAAAACGGTGCCATTGTAATATCTATGATTAAAACCCCTTAATTGAAGGCTTAAAAGAACCCCTCCCGTATGCTCGCCCTCCCAGCCCCCTTACTATGTTCCATTAGTCCACAGGGAGAATGAGCTCTTTTACTTTAACACGGTCAGGCTCGAAAATCTTTTTAGATATCGAATATTTCCAAGAGAAAGAAATTCATATAATAACAAACAATTGAATTTCGAAATTCCAAATGACTATTACTTGACGTACCCCCTTCCTCCACTTGTTTGCAATGTTCAGCTTCACCAAATATAGTTTAATGCTCTCACTCTTTAGAATAGAAACTTTAGTTAATTCAATGTTTTTAACAATGTTTTATAATATCCAGTTAAAAATGTATTTCCTGAATAAGGTCCAATAACTATGCTTTTAATGATGACATAACCCTTGCTAGTTCTTTTGAAAAGCGCTGTACGTTAGGTAATTATAGTCCTACAAAATCCAATAGATAGAATTCAATCATCAGCCATCGTAGTTCAATTACTACCGCGTTAGACTGAATAAGAATGACAAGGGTTCAATTCCTAATCGGGATTTTTTTTTACTCGTGGTTTTGTGCCTTATAAATTATTATTTCTATAATAATTCACTATTTTTGTAAATGTGATGCACATATTTTTTAAACTTGTCAATAATTTCCATTAAAAAGGGAATGGAGATCATCCAATTTCATGGTTTGCAACTACATTCCAGTACATTCCAATTTGGTCTGCAGATCACTAAATCCTTACCCCAACCCCTTGCCACTTAGGGGTTGAAGAAATATAGACATATGGTTTTGAAACCGCTATAATTTGTATCTTCAAAGGTGGATTAAATACTATTATACTCGCTTTTTATGTGTTTTATTTCATATTATTTGTTATACTTACTATTTAATAGACAGGATAAAACTATTTGTAATGTGTGTAGAGAAACAATAGCACTAAAAACCTATTTTAATTCATTTTCTCTGATATTTTTCTAGTTGTAATATTACTTTCTAACTTTTTTTGTTTTTTTTTTGCTATTATAAACCTGTATGTCTCAAGTTTCTTGGTACTTATCAGGGGGGGGGGGGGTGTTTAGTAAAATATGGGAACAGTTTGCTTAGGTTTTGAAAATCTTAAAGATCATTTTTAAAAATATAGTTACTCTTTCCTAATTATCGAGGTTGTCCATCTTCGAAAATCGCGTACACTATTTGGGTAGCATGGATTTCTTTAAATATTTTGAAAAACGTTCAGAAGTTAAGTAATTGTTTTAAACTGAAATTAAGGAACGACATTAAAACTTAAAACGAACAGACACTATTACATATAATAGAGGGCTTCCCCCCACAAAAAATAAAAGTCTATTGCAGTTTTTCATCTAGATTAAATTTAAATTGAAAAGGAGAAAATATGAATTTAAAAGCTTAAAACGAACAAAAATTATGGCTTCACAGTCTACCTAATAAATATTCCATCTGAAATATTCTGGCCTAAAAAAAAGACGATCTAGATTGTTCAGAAGTTCGTGAAAATTTGTTAAGATCCTTAATTTTAGAAAAAATTTTATGTGTGTCTTTTTTATATACAACAGTATCGTAATGACGTTGTCACACTTCTATGTGGAAAAATTTAAGATTTTCATGTATGGAGAAGTTTATATTAAATTTCTTAAAGAGCAAAAAACTGGTAATTGCAGAAACATATATTTTGACAAGGAATTAAAACAATTCAAAACCTTAAAAAAGAAAACCAAAAGTATGAAGCTTAGTAGAAACCGTTGTTAGAAATCGGACTTGCGGTAATAATCAAATATCTTTGAATAGCATCAGCATGAAAAGACATTAAATTGCGTATAGAGCAAAAAACTGGTAATTATAAAAATATTTGTATATATTTTAATATGGGATAACAACAATTTAAAAACCTTAAAAAAGAAAACCCGAAGTTTGAAGCTTAGTAGAAATCATTGTTAGAAAAACATCATTGCCGCGTTTCTTTTCTTATAAATACATGAAAAGAAGTTGAAAATACTTTTAAGTTCAGAATCACTAAATTTTTTATGTAAACTGCAAAATTATTTACGATACCTGATCAATAATTTTAATGTTTTAATTTAAACTAGAAAAACTCCATAAAATTTTAAAATTAGTTTTTTTTTGTTAATTATAATCCACTCGCTACGTGATTAAGCTTACAGGTTTGAACGCAACCAGTTATATAATGTCAGTAGGAAGGCACAAATAAATAAAATTTGTATTTATTACAAATGATGATTCTCTGTTTTGACAAGGAATTACAACAATTCAAAAACCTTAAAAACCGAAGAAAACCAAAAGTTTCAGGCTTATTGCATATCGTTTTTAGAAATCAGGGAAGCTTCAATAATCAAATATTTTTTAACACAGCAGTATGAAAAGACATTAAATTACGTAAAGAGCAAAAGACTGGTAATTGCAGAAACATTTGTATATATTTTAAACAAGGGATTGCAACAATTCAAAAACCTTAAAAACAAAAACCTTTTTATTGGCTACCAGTTATATAATGTCAGTAGGAAGGCAAAAAAAGTGAAAATTATATATATATATATATATATATATATATATATATATATATATATATATATATATATATATATATATATATATATATATATATATATATATATATATATATATATATATATATATATATATATATATATATATATATATATATATATATATATATATATATATATATATATATATATATATATATATATATATATACTTTTATTAAGGCACACCGTCATTGAATAAGTAAACAAAATTTGCATAAAAATTCTATATTCGGATATTTTTCTTCTGGCAGAAAATACAAAGTTGCAGATTTTTGCAGATAAGAGCTTGAAACCTATGTAATAGGGTTTTTTTATACGCTGAATCTGAGGGTCTGATTTACATTAAAAAATTTTCACTTGTAGGGGATGTTTCCCCCCTCTTTAAAAAATCGGGTAAATTTTCTCAGGGTCGTAGCCTTTGATGAATAATACTAAACTTAACAAAATTTATATATTTAGAATCAGCATTATAAGCCCATTCTTTTGATACATTTATTGACATCAAAATTCCGCTTTTAAAAGTTTCGATTACTTTTGAGTCGTATCGCTTGTTTTTTTATTGCTTTTTTTTTATTACGTATATGTTATTACCAATATAAGAGGGTTCTCCCCTTAGCCAATACCACACTCTTTACGTTAAAAGTTAAAAAAATTTAATTCACAAACCCCTGAATCACAAAGGCCGTTTAATTAGAATAGATACCTCTTTTGAAAGCACTAAAAAAAACTGTAGCGTAAGGAGCGAGGTATTGACTTGGAGGAGAACCCCCTCATATACGTAATAATTTCTGTTCGTTTTAAGTTCTAATGTTGCTTCTTACTTTCAGTTGAAAAAACTTGTTTTTTTTAAATTTAATGTCAGATCGTTTTTAAATAATGCTTGGAAATCCGGCGCCCCCTTCATAGAAATGTCCCTTACCCCAAAGAAACATCCTCCACGGAAAGATTCTCCCGATTAACCCCCTCCTCCCGCCCCCCCCCACCAGAAAAAAATCCTTCCTAAAAATGTCTGTATACTTCCCAATAACCAATACAATATGTAAGCAATGGGCCAAGTTCATAACTTGCAGCCCTTCCCCTGGGAACTGTGGGGAATTCAGTCATCCTAAAAGACATAGTTATTGGATTTTAGACTATGCTGAACAAAAGGGCTATCTCAAAATTTTAATTGGGTGACTTTGAGAAAAAAATGAACGTGGGAGGGGGCCTAGTTGCCCTCAATTTATTTTGGTCACTTAAAAAGGGAACTAGAACTTTTAATTTCCGTTCCAATGAGCCCTCTTACGATATTCTAGGAGCACTGGGTCAATACGATTACCCCTGGGGAAAAGAAAAAAAGACAAATAAACACGCATCTTTCTTCTGGCAAAAAATGGAAAATTTCACATTTTTGGACAAAGGAGGTTGAAACCTATACAGTAAGGTTCTCTGATACACTGAATATGATTGCGTGACTTTCATTAAGGTTCTATAGCTTTTAGGGGGTTTCCCCCCTTTTTTCGAAAATCAGCCAAATATTGTCAGGCGCGTAACTTTTGATCGGTATAACTAAACTTGATGAAACTTAAATATTTGAAATCAAAATTAAAATCTGATTCTTTTGATGTATCTATTAGTATTAAAATTCCGTTTTTTAGATTTTCGGTTACCATTGAGCCGGGTCGCTGCTTGCTTACAGTTCGTTACCACGAACTGTTTGATAGCCCTAGAAAGTGGGGTTGAACCACACTTTTCATACAGCCTACTGTTTGAAATGCGGTTAGTTAACACATGGAATTACAATAAAAAAAAATTGATTTGCTTCATGCATCTATTGTTCCCAAACCTTCATTTATGGAGTTTCAGTTATTTAATTTTTAGGTCACTCAATTTGTTCACAGTTTATCTCACTTAAAATTGTCTTGTCGAACATCTAGCGACCTTGACTGGACTCCTGGACTGGACACTCTCGTTGAGAGGCTCTGCTCTAAACATTCGTCAAGCTATGTTCTTGGCAATGGTTCCTTCATGCTCCTCCAGGAGACATTTTGTTAGCTCCAGTGAGCAAAACAACAAATAATTTCTTAACAGGTCTTGAGCGACTTTCCAAAACCAATTTGCTCACAAATTGGACGAGTCCGTTCAGCGAAAACTGCTTTTCCAGCAACTACTACTGTTACTATTCTACCTTCAAGTCACTGCAAAACCGAGCAGTCCGAAACTAAGAGCTGCGCACATTTTCCTCAAAGCACCGCAATCTATTCAAAGCTACACTCATTATCCCCTCTTATGAAGTTCTGATTTCCTTTGGATAATTTCCTATTTCCTATGACCTCTTTCGGCCCAGTTAAGGGATGATCTGCTCTTCTTTTGGCCCCAGATGGTTGGCCAAAAAGTATAATCCCTGGGAATCTATAATCTGCCACAGGTTAATCCGACAAAAAAAACTAAAATTCGAAAAAAATAAGATTCCTCGAAAGAAAATTTTGATATGTTTCCAAAAACAAATTCGTTATTTATTTTATAGTTATATATGAAACTTTAATTGAGGATTGTAGAGGATAGGATAGTGACTTTTTTCTTCTTTCATAAATAGAACAAATTGTTATATTTTGAATTCGAGTTTAAAAGAGGCGGTTTAGTCTGAACTTTTTAGATAATTTTTTTTTCAAAAAACAAAAGAAGTTTTGTTTCAGTATTCAAGTTTATGTATCTATATAAACATAAACGAATAGCTTTCAAGTATGCATTACTACATTGTCCATCTAATCGCCAAGAAGCGTTGAGAAGTTGTTGAGTACACTCTTGCTAAGATCTTGGGATGACATTTTTTTCGTCCCCTACTCTCAAAGCCCTCTTAATATTTTTCGTGCTGAGTGAAATTAGAAGTTAATGAACACAAATTTTTGTCAGTTCCTTCCTTTCAACCGTTACATTATTAATATCTTATGGATATTAATTATAAAAAATGTCCGCCGGGCAAGTTAGACCTATTTTTATAGGGTAACCTATTTTTTTAAACACTTATAATAAGTACAATCGTTATTTTACATGATTCTAACATTATTTTACATGAGACAATTTTCAAAACACGAAATTATTGGGGAGAATTTTCCACGTGGGGAAACAATTCTGTGGGGGAGAATTCTCTATGGAGAGATTCTCAACATGGGGGGGGTCAATTTCCACGCAAGAGGAGTTTTCTATTGGGGGGGGAGGTCGGGGGATTCTTTTAAGATCTTTAAAATCAAAATTAAGATATTTATCAATACACCGAGGGGGATTTTCCGCAGAAGGGTGATTTTTCCGTGGAGGTCATTTTCCGATGGGAATTTTCCACGGGGAAGTTTCCCGGAGAACTCTTAGGGAGGAGAAATTTCCCTTAAATTTCCTTTTTTTTCTAAATCTTAGTAATGCGTACCGGGTAAGCTAGTATAATTCAATAACCCTCCGAATATAACTATTTTATTTTGGATTGGTGGCCTATGAATAACGCTTTTGCACTCGTAGTCCGGAGTACTTTTGCAAAATACAGTTATGATATAATCATCTAAAGTAATGAGTGAGGTGCTTATTTTGCATATACTTCTGAAACTTGTGAAGTTAATCAAAACTAAACTAAGAATCCAGAAAGAAGTTGTATGCTGGACTTTGTATTTATATATATATATATATATATATATATATATATATATATATATATATATATATATATATATATATATATATATATATATATATATATATATATATATATATATATATACTGGGGAAATAGATACTTAGGCTACTGCCTTTGCGTTCAAAATCTTTACAGTATTTCCAGTCTGGGGAGCAATTGCAAGATCCAGTGAAAGCACAGCCATCTAAAATATAAGACAAAATTCATTACTATTCGAATAACCCACATTCAAAGCAATTCATATGTCTTCCCCCTTTTTACAGGCCAATGAGCCTTTGGGGGAGTAATAATGTGTAATATTGTATGTGTATCTAATGAAGAATAAAGCTTATCTTATCTTATATTAATCTGACCTCTTTTATAGGTTAGGAAGACTTAAGATTCTCGAAACTCCAAAGACTTTAAATAACTCATTCGAGTACATAAGAAGACAGGGAAGACTCGGGATCTTCCCACTCCCTAAGTTTTAAGATTTCCAGGATCCTATGATTTCCAGTACTTTGTATTACAGGCATCAAATTAAGTGTTTTTCTAAATGAATTGAAAATATTGAAAAAGGTGTAAAACTCTTACCAAGCCTGTGAACTGTCTTATAAGACTCTGAATACGACAATTAAGTCAGCAATTGTCAGTTTTTCTTGTTTGTCAGTATTTTAGTTCATTTTAATTATAAATGTTACAAAAAGTCGGATTTAATAAGTATCCCACCGTTAAACTAATGAATTTTCTTAGAACAAAAGAGCTCTTAGCTTCTTGATATACTGACTTTCTTTTAAGGGATTAAAAACTATACCCCGGCAAGCCTGTTGAAGCTGTACAAAAATATCAGATGATGTTTAAATTGAATCTTTTCATTTCATTTCGGTTATTATGAGCCGCAATTTTCCATTTATTAAGTAACAATGATGTGTGAGGTTGTATTGCAGTAGTGCAACATTCCTATTTTTGTTACTTTCCTCTTAGCCTCTTATAATGAATGATAAGAAAAAAGACAAACGAATAAATTATTAGTAATTTACTCTCCTCATCAGCAGACAAATTGGAGGACTTTCCTGAAGGCAAAATTTAAGAACAGAGTAGTGACTAGGACCTTCACCGTCCCTATGCCTCTACTCTAAGCTAGGACTCTAGGCTAAAACTCTAAACTCTTAACTAAAACTAAACTAAACTAGAACTCTAACCAAAACTTTAAGCTATGACTCTAAGCTAAAACTCTAAACTCTTGACTGAAACTAAAATAGAACTCTAACTAAAACTCTAAGCTAAGACTCTAGGCTAAAACTCTAAGCTAAAATTCTTAACTAAAACTAAGCTAAAATAGAACTCAAGCTAAAACTCTTAACTAAGACTCTAAGCTAAAACTTTACACTCTTAACTATAACTAATCAAAACTTCAAGTCTAACTAAAACTCTAAGCTAAGACTCTAGGCTAAAACTCTAAGCTAAAACTCTTCACTAAAACTAAACTAAACTGGAACTCTAACTAAAACTCTAAGCTAAGACTCTAAACTCTTAACTATAACTATTGTAACTAAATTAAACTTCAACTCTAACTAAAGCTCTAAGCTAAGACTCCAAGCTAAAACTCTAAACTCTTCACTAAAACTAAACTAAACTAGAACTCTAACTAAAACTCTACGCTAAAACTCTAAACTCTTAACTATAACTATTGTAACTAAATTAAACTTCAACTCTAACTAAAGCTCTAAGCTAAGACTCCAAGCTAAAACTCTAAACTCTTAACTATAGCTAAACTAAACTTTAACTCTAGATAAAACTCTAAGCTAAGACTCTAGGCTAAAACTCTAAACTCTTAACTAAAACTAAACTAAACTAGAACTCTAACTAAAACTCTAAGCTAAGACTCAAGGCTACAACTCTAAACTCTTAACTATAAACTAAACTAAACTTCAACTCTAACTAAAACTCTAAGCTAAAACTCTAAACTCTTAACTAAAACTAAACTAAATTAGAACTCTAACTAAAACTCTAAGCTAAGACTCTAAGCTAAAACTCTAAAATCTTAACTAAACTAAACTAGAACTCTAACTAAAACTATAAGCTAAGACTCTAAGCTAAAACTCTAAACTATTAACTAAAACTAAACTAAACTTCAACTCTAACAGAAACTCTAAGCTGTTACTCTAAGCTAAAAACTATAAATTCATAACTATAACTAAACTAAACTTCAACTCTAACAAAAACTCTAAGCTAAGACTCTAAGCTAAAACTCTAAACTCTTAACTATAACTAAACTAAACTTCAACTCTAACTAAAACTCTAAGCTAAGACTCCAAGCTAAAACTCTAAACTCTTAACTAAAGCCAAACTAAACTAGAACTCTAACTAAAACTCTAAGCTAAGACTCTAGGCTAAAACTCTAAGTTAAAACTCTAAACTCTTAACTGTAACTAAACTACACTTCAGCTCTAACTGAATCTCTAAGCTAAGACTCCAAGCTAAAACTCTAAACTCTTAACTAAAAATAAACTAAATTAGAACTCTAACTTAAACTCTAAGCTAAGACTCTAAGCTAAAACTCTAAATTCTTAACTTCATGAAAAAATATTGAATGAGAACCATCAGTCCTCATCAATAGTATGCACAAGAATAAGTTTTTAAAATATAAATTAAAAGTGCCATTCTATTTTTCTGATATAATTTAGAGATGTAAAAAAAAGTTGATTAGAGATGTAAAAAAAGTATTAGAAAAATTTTTCTAATAGTAAAAGTCGCGACAAACATATCTATATCATTCCCATTTTGAAGTTGGAAAATATTAAATGTGAATATCTTATGTTTAAGTATGTTTCATGACATTCTAAGAGACATAAAAAAAAGTTTAAAAAAAACTGAAAAAACAAGTTGGGGGAGGGGGGGGGGTGGATGGGGGAGTTGGAGGGAGGGAGGATGGGAGGAAAGGTGAAGGGGGGGGTGGAGGGGGATGGAGTTCTGTTGCATAGTGGGTGGTGGGGAACTTTGGGCCAGAATTTTAGCTTAGAGTTTTAGCCTAGAGTCTTAGCTTAGAGTTTTAGTTAGAGTTGAAGTTTAGTTTAGTTATAGTTAAGAGTTTAATCTTAGAGTCTTAGCTTAGAGTTTTATTTAGAGTTTTAGTTTATTTTAGTTTTAGTTAAGAGTTTAGAGTTTTAGCTTAGAGTCTTAGCTTAGAGTTTTAGTTAGAGTTCTAGTTTAGTTATAGTTAAGAGTTTCTCTTTCTTATACAAGGTTACACTCGAAGAATCATATTAAACACACTGACAAACACACACATACAAAGACACACACACACACACACACACACACACACACACACACACACACACACACACACACACACACACACACACACACACACACACACACACACACACACACACACACACACACACACACACACACACACACACACACACACACACACACACACACACACACACACACACACACACACACACACACACACACACACACACACACACACACACACACACACACACACACACACACACACACACACACACACACACACACACACACACACACACACACACACACACACACACACACACACACACACACACACACACACACACACACACACACACACACACACACACACACACACACACACACACACACACACACACACACACACACACACACACACACACACACACACACACACACACACACACACACACACACACACACACACACACACACACACACACACACACACACACACACACACACACACACACACACACACACACACACACACACACACACACACACACACACACACACACACACACACACACACACACACACACACACACACACACACACACACACACACACACACACACACACACACACACACACACACACACACACACACACACACACACACACACACACACACACACACACACACACACACACACACACACACACACACACACACACACACACACACACACACACACACACACACACACACACACACACACACACACACACACACACACACACACACACACACACACACACACACACACACACACACACACACACACACACACACACACACACACACACACACACACACACACACACACACACACACACACACACACACACACACACACACACACACACACACACACACACACACACACACACACACACACACACACACACACACACACACACACACACACACACACACACACACACACACACACACACACACACACACACACACACACACACATATATACATATAGACACACACATATACATACACATACACACACAAACATAAACACAGAGACACAAACACACACATACACACACAAAAACACAAAAAAACACACACACACACACACACACACACACACACACACACAGCCCCACAGACACACAGAAACACACACAATCGCAATGTTTGAATAATAGCAATAAAATACCTATTTGTCAAACTTAATAAATAGCTCATTAAAAAAAATGACTCTTTTTTCCTACAAATCTAGCCATCCATAAAAAAAAAGCGATCAGACTAGAAGCAGGTTCCTTTTCCTACAAATCTATCCGTTTAATGTTTTTTTTTCTTAATTGGATTAGTATTTATGAAACAAATGAACAAGAAATTACAAATTTTTGCTTATATAATAATTTATAAAAAAAGTGGATAATAAATTAAAAATTTTTTTAATAGCACACAAGCACACACACACACACACACGTACACACTCACACACACACATGCGCACTCACGATCACACACATACACACGCACAAACACATGCGCACACACGCGTACACACACATACGCACACGCACACATGTTCACACACACACACACACATGCGCACACACATCGCAACGTTTGACTAATAGCAATAAAATATTTTAAAAAAAAATCAACTCAATAATTGTCTTAATAGCTCATTAAAAAAACTGACTCTTTTTTCCTAATAATCTAGCCATCCATAAAAAAATAACGATCAGACTAGAAGCAGATTCCTTTTCCTACAAATCTATCCGTTTAATGTTTTTTTTTCTTAATTGGATTCGTATTTATCAAACAAATGCATAATAAATTACAAATTGTTGCTTATAGCATTATTTATAAAACAAGTGCATAACAAACTACAAATTTTGTTAATAGCACACACGAACGCACACACACACACACACACACACGTACACGCTCAAACATACACACACACGCACACGCTCACACTCACATCGCAACGTTTGACTAATAGCAATAAAATACGATAAAAAAATCCACTCAATAATGTCTTAATAGCTCATTAAAAAAAACTGACTCTTTTTTCCTACAAATCTAGCCATCCATAAAAAATAGCGATCAGACTAGAAGCAGATTCCTTTTCCTACAAATCTACCCGTTTTTACAAATCTACTATTTGTAATAGCAATAACGTAAAGTACATTAGGTAAAAATGCTTACATTTACAAATTCAGACTGCACTTGTGTGCCGGATGGTCCTGGTAGAGCGTGTTGGAGGATGCATGGTGCGGTAACATCACACTCTTGTGTAACTGGGCCAGTAGTATCAGTGGCTTGCACAGATGTGGCGGTGGTGGCATTGAAAGCATTCATCCAGTCTCTTTTTGGTTTTCTACCTGGCTGCATAGGGGCTGGAACGGATGAGGCTTGGGCAGGCAGGGCTGGTCTGGAAGGGATGTGGGTGGCTCTCGATGAGCTAGCTATCTCCAGTTGTTGCATTGGAGTATCATCATTAGCCTTAGCTCTCTTTTCAGGGGTAGAGTAAATGTAGGAATCCTCGTCCTTAAAAAGAAGACAAAATTTAGTATGTACAAACAATTCCCATTTTTAAATAATAACAGAATTAATATCCCCCCCCCCCCGCTCCATCAAGTCCAATAAAATGATTTAAAATATAGATCTAATAAATAGTCAGTCATAAATATGCTATAATTAATAGCTAACCAAACACTAAACTTCAGTGTTGCGTGTCGGAATGACCACATTAGTTTTCTTTTCAAAGGGTATACGTGTCTGCAAAAAGAATCCTCCCTTCCGCCACTTACTTTTCATGCGAAGAACTAGTTTGTTTTTCGCCTCACAACGAAGGTGTTAGAATTGATACATTGCTCCCCTCCCCCGCCTTATATTTTTATAAAATCCTCTTAATAATCAAATAAAAATGAAAATAGATTATCTCGTCTAATTAGGCCAAAATACAATCTCTCTTTCTTAAAAGGTTTTAGAATTACACGTTTCCATTCCTTTGTTTTCTTAATTCAGATAATGCGCATGCCAAATGTTGTTTTGAAATCGCTCCCTCTTGTAAAAAGGTTAAACACAGGTGGTTTAATTTAGACTGGAATAAGACAGGACAATTTAAAAGCACGATGGGAAAAGGTCATTTTGAACAAAAGAATTATTTGTAATGAATGAATTAAACTTGTAAACAGAGGGGTGGGGGAAGATAGGGGTTTACATAGTGGAAAAAAGTGCATTTCCTAATTTTACGAAATTTTAGAATTTTACGTTTTCTAGCGACTATAATCATCATATTTTAGAGTTTGTATTGTTGGGGGGGGGCTACGCCCCCTTGAAATTCGAACGTACTGGAGGGGTGGTAAAATTATTTTATTTGGAAATAAATTAAGAAAATTTATTAAACTGTACTCACATTGTAAATCGATATATCCATAGATTCAAAGTCAATAATATTTAATGTATTATCCATGGTATGTTAAAACATTATGAAAGTTTAATCGTGACACATGAGCATTATATACAAAATCTCAAGGACGAATGTAAATCACTCCTTTTTATTTGATCCCAATCACCAGTCGGGTTATTGTATATGGAGTAGCCTTCACTGTCCCGGATTTGTCCTAAAAAATGGAGGTTGTCTCAAAAACCAGTCTGGTTGAAAACGTGGAGTTGAAAAAAACTTGTGTGGGGAATCCCCATTCGTACTGCTCGCTTCTTTGCAATGTGCACGTGGAACTGCACATTCTTGTAGGCGTGAATGTATTTGTGAATGTAGTCGTCAAACCTTTAAGGGAACATAAGGCAAGCAAATAGCATGTAGTTTCAAAACCTGTTTAATCACGTGTAGAGGTCCCATAGAATAACACAGGAAGGAACATAGTGTCCTCAAATAGCATGGGAAGGAACATAAACCCTTAGAATAGCATAGGAAGGAACGTAAACCCTTAGAATAGCATAGGAAGGAACATAAGCCCTTAGAATAGAATAGGAAGGAACATAAACCCTTAGAACAGCATAGGAAGGAACATAAACCGAGCAAATCCATAAGTACATGCTCTGGAAAGGTACCAAGGAACATAAGGCAAGCAAATAACACAGGAAGGAACATAAGGCAAGCAAAATGGTACTTAGTCCTCCGCTTACTATATTGTTTTGTGTTTTCAGTAAAGCGCTTTTTTTTCGATATATGTTAGATAGACTTCGAAGCAACAATTTTCGTCCATTATAAGTTTCAACTTCGCTCTTTACTTCCCTCAGAAATTCTTTTTTTTAATTAATAAATTATAAAGGCGAAGTATACGCAGTATGTTACTTATCTGATATTTTAGAGAAGCTAACGTAAGAATGGAACAAAATTGTTAAATTACTAACGACAACTAATCTGAAACTTTGTGTTTACACAGGGTACTAAATGTTTCTTTAGTTTTGTGCGTAATTGAATAAGTTTTCAAATAAACTAATCCCTCGGCATTCGCACCTAATCACTCAGCATTCGCGGCTTTTGATTAGAAAGACAAATCCTTGAGATCAGTGTGAACGGTACTCACGTATATTGATAAGGATTTACAAGCATAAAAGAAACAAACAATCAAAAATTCAAAATCATTACAAGAGAAGTATTTCGCTTACAAAATATCAAATAAATTCAAAAAATAACATGGATTGCTGTAAGAGTGAGTATTTCCTCTTCTTCTTTGTACCACCTATTGATTTGTATTAAGGGTATAAATAGGGAGGATTTTAATGACATGCCTTAGCCTTAACAAAGAAGAAGAACTGAACACACGGCTAAATACACTTAATTGGGATGGATTTAAATGTGTAACACTAGTGAGTCACGCCTTACGTCTTTTCTCAGATATTCTTAAAACATGAAACAAAGGGATAAATTTATCTGCGCCGTTTGGGAGCATTATCCTGCAGTTTTTCAACCTAGGAGTTCCGTTTATTCTGTCCCCAATTAAGAAATTGACATAATTGCATCATTCTGAACCCGTGTAAACGAGAGACCTTCACTTAGAGGTGAGCGTTAACTTAAGTATTTTTTCTCCAATACTGACATAGTTCTAACTTAAGTTTTTTACACTAATGGAGCTTTTGGCAGAAGGGACGCCGTTTAAAAAAATAACAGTGACAAGAAGGAGGCGAAATTTTTCGTGCTACCTAAACTACTTTCTATTTAGACTTGAAGCAGCTCTTTTCCAGGATAATTCAGTAATTTATTGAAAATACATTAAAGCACCCCTTTATCATGGGTACAAGCCTCCGCCCGCCATAGCTTTAACAAGGGAGTTAAAAACAAAGACAAACAAAGGGAAAATTAATTTATAATCCAGGTTTTTCTCCTGGGGTATTTTTTTCCAGGGGTATTTTTTCAGGAGGGGGCGGGGTTTATTACACAAAGAGCTTTAAATAGCTCACAATAAATTTATTTTCTGACTTCAGAAAAGTCAGAAGACTTTGGGAGGAACCTCCTAACCCCCCGACCCTGGATACGGGCTTGAGAGCAATCATTTTCCAGATAGCTCAGTAATTTATTGAAAATCAATTTAGCAGCTTCCTAATATTAGCACGCGTCTGCCATAATATTAATATGCTTTTTCTTACTTTATAAGTCTGTTCTTGTTTTTTTTTTTCAGAATCCTATCGTTCTGCGTTACTTCTTATTTTTTCAATGGTGTGTTCTATAGTCAAAGTTGTAACAACCCCTAAATCCCCTTCTTGTTTACATGGGGAAGAAATGATATTACTTATAATTCTGTGGAAGTTCCCATGATACGCTCGCCCTTCTCTAAGGATGTTTACCTTTACATTTTTGAACGCGTTCTAAAGTACCTAAAGTTACCAAATTATGTTGAAACCTGATCTATTCGATGATGTTATTTTAAATCAGCTTTGAAGTCTTATTAATAATTGGTTTCATGACCTTAAATAAGAGATGTATTTAAGTAACTTCTTAGGTCACCCCACCTTTTCATTTACAATTGAAACGAAAACATATTGAAAAGGGCAAAATGTATTAATAAAATATTGAAAAGTGAAGAAAAGCTTTAAAAGTAAGATAATAATAACAGTTTAAAAATTTTGACTTTCCATCCGGAAGCCTTTATCAACAGAAAAAATAGCGTGAGCAAAACATAAAGAAAAAACGCAGCATACGATAAAAAAAACGAAAAGAAAAACTAAAAGAAAACTTGGTATCTAAACAAAATCCAATGTGATAAAGCACCTTCACAGTTTAAAAAGGTTTAAACTATAGTATAAAAGGTTCAAAAGGTTAAAAAGGCTTAAACTCTTTATATAGTATGAAAAGGTTATAGTTTTCTTTATAGTTTTTTAGGCTACTTTTTCTAGTTTTTTTTTCTCCTGTAGTGAAGGCTTCCGGGATTGAGGAAATGTACGTACTGAAGCGCGTCTCTTATTGCAGACAGACTTTGATTGTAAAAATGGACAATGGAATTTACCTTCTTTCCAATAGGGAGTAAAAAGGTGGGCAGGCATTTCACAAAACCAAGATTTTCCACTAATAGCAAGCCAGAAAAGCATAAACGATTGCTTTGTTTGTCGGGGGGGGAGGGCAATAATAAAAAATGATAATTTGCCTAAGAAGTACCCATAAATTCGGTTAAACCTAGTATTTCGCAAAGGACCTGACCTTAAGGCCCTTGCTCGCCCTCCTTTTTAGAGTTAGAAAACAATTATCAAAAACCTTCCATTTAGTGTTCCAGAATTTTTTTTCCAAGGGGTACATTTCTTGGGGGCTATGGTATCACACCAAGGACTTTAGAAAATAGAAGGAAACCCCATTCAAATGAACATTTAAATTTTGAATACCTTAAAATATTAATTATAAGTAACATAGCATGCTGATAATTATTATCGTTTTTATTTATGCGTATTTCTACAAAAATTGAGCTTAAAATCTTACGTTCTCAGTCTTGTTGAAAACTTTGGGCCTATATTTTAAAGTCAATATACTAAAATGAGAATTTTAATCCTCGAAGCATTGAACACATGTTTGAAAAATCGTGTGTTTTTAATGGAGCGCAAGTTTAATTTTGCTGTAAGCAGAAAAGGATTGAAGAGGGCCACAGTTCCTCTATAATATTTAGGGAAATACTGTTCTTCTTAAGTTCTAAAAATGGTCATTATTTCCACGTAAGAAAACATGGTTTTTGTTGTTGTTTTTTGGCACTGCTTCTGTGGTTTCCTTCCTCCGAAGTAAACACTATACAAATTCTGAAGACTTTCAGAAACTCTAAAATACTTAGGTATATCATGGTAGCGTTGCATTATGCGGACACCGCGCTATACTGTGTCAAGGAAACGAGAGATGAAACCGGACAAACGGGTTATTTGCAAGAGACCGCTATAGAGAAAATTGAATGCAAAGCTTGGTTTTCATTGCGTTTACGACATTTAAACTGTTGTTTTTGGGGTTTTCGGGGGGGGGGGGCTACCTAGGTTAGGTTACGTATTTAATATATGCTAAGCTTTACTCCCAACCCCTAATGTACAAATATATAGCCCAAATTTGTTTCTAAACTATTATATATTCATCATTAACATTAACCAAACTTGACTTATTTGCGGTGTCTGCATAATGCACCAGTACCCATATCATTCCCAAAGAAGCTGCGCTTTACCTTAACCCCTCCTCCCTAATCTGCAGACATATAACCCGAACTTATTTTCCATTGGTTTTCCCATTGCCTAAGGTCGTTGACAATGTTCTTCATGTTGATTTGTAAAGTGAATCAATGCACTGAAATGAAGTAAACGCACAGGTCTAGTCCTGTTTTTTTTTGTTTTTTTTATCAGACCTGTGAACTGACAGGCTGTGTTTCCCATGATAATTTTTATACCTTATAACGCAATAGTCTGTCACTATTTTACCATGAATAAATAGTTCAAATTTCAAGGTTATCTTGATCGCCTTGAAACCTCCTGGCATCTTAAAGAAAAGCACACTGGTGCCAAAAAAGTCACGTGATTGACACTCTGTTTTATTTACATAGCTTACACTTTGAGGTTCTATTTTTCTTTGGGCCAGCACAACTATTCAATAATTGGAAAATTTGAGATTTTTTCCGAAATATCTGAAA
This sequence comes from Artemia sp. Qi Xiang Cuo, assembly GCF_049724085.1. NCBI lineage: Eukaryota > Metazoa > Arthropoda > Branchiopoda > Anostraca > Artemiidae > Artemia > Artemia sp. Qi Xiang Cuo. The sequence goes on along the minus strand of NC_142803.1, from coordinate 22,986,505 downwards.
AAGAAAATGTCAGAAATTTTAATTTTTCTCTTTTATTTTGGATGGTGGATCCAAGAAGATAGCGCACATACAAGGCCGTAATCAGGGGAGGGGTCAGGGGGCTTTGAATCCCCCAAAAAATATTTTTCCCACTCGTAAAAACGTAATAAAAAGGCTTAAGAATGCACTTTTATTGAGTTTTTTTATTCTATTGTAACCCAGCCCCCCTCCCAAATAAAAACCTTCCACAGTATAAATCCTAGATAAGGCCTTAAGCAAATCCTTTTTTGCTTAATTCCAGTTTCTGATAATAACTTTGATTATCCTAATTATTATATATGTTTAGTATGATTTCATATCGTTACCGAATGACGTATATTACCCCAACCTTTCACGTAGCTTCCTTTATGGTCAGTCAGTAAAAATAATCGGCCATTCAGAAATAAACGTCCATACCAATTGCCTATACAGAGCTAGTTGTTTTTCTAGAAAGGGAGCTTGCAGGGTTGAATGAGAGAAAAAGCCAACCCCCTATTATACAGGGGCACCAATTGAAGAGTGTAGGAGCGGGCATTGGAAAAAATCAAATTACCCATCCCCCTTCATTTTAAAAGTATTTTTTTTAGGATTTAACATTCGGAAGATCACTTTTAAATATGTAGACGCAGTAAGCGCACCAACAAAAAGATAAGCAAAATATTGCCGGTAAAAAAAATGGACTAAATCATAAAAATGCACATATACAGATGGTAGCCCCAATTTCTGAAAATATAGAGGGTGAATTGCCCCCCCCACCCCTGTCTCAATTAAGTGCCCCCATAGAGAGAATGTTCACGGTGATGTGATAGGAAAAAAGCACGAATTATAAAAAAGGACGCCCTAAGAATATACAATGACAAGGAGATTGAAGCAAAAACGTCCTAAATGGTGAAAAGAGACCACATTCTTTGTTTTATCATTTTTTTTACAAGAAATAAACATTTAACGGGAATAAGGTAAAAAAAAAGTGAGTATGGCTTCAATTGTTTGTAACTACAATCTATTTTAGACGGTTGCACCTGTGCCCCAGATTGCAAATGTGCCCAAGATTGCAAGTGCTGCAAAGGTTGCGAGTGCAAAGGCAGTAAGTACTTCTCTGATATAGTATAATTAAACTACATAAAAAATAGACAATATTTTGTAGCCGAGGAAACTCTTTAGCTATTTTTGGTTGAAGAAAAACATATATGGCATCTCTCTGCTAGATTTATTCTTAAAAACAGTTACAATTGTGTTCTAATATTCTTTTGGGGGAAAAAGCAATTTGAAGTTCTATATTTATATACTTCAGCCGTTTTGGCATTCGAACAGCTAAAACGTCTCTCTTCAACTATATATTGTTGTGTTTATATAATTGTGTTATGGTATGTACACGTATACACACACACAGATATATATATATATATATATATATATATATATATATAAACATACTAAGGATGAGATGAGATAAGATGGGATGGGTCTTATTTTCGACTAATAATTACTTCAGATTGAACTGGCACTTACTACATTTTTTAAATAACATTATCAACCAAACGTAGAAATGGTAAGAACCTGTGACGTTTTATTAAGCCACTATTGTGGCTTGAGCAGCGTCACACAATCTTTCATCATAAAACAAACTCATTCACTCTTCCTACTCTTTTCATACCTTTCAATACTATTTAACTCTCCCGAAAAAAAAAAACAAAACAAAACCAAAAAATAAAAAATATAAAAAACAACAATCAAATATACTTAATTCCCACCCAACAACAACTTTTTTAATCTAATTTTAAACTGAAACCGGTTTTCTGACTCCCTAAAGCTCTCCGGGAAAACATTCCACAAGTTAACTGCATAATTTATAATTACAAAACTAGATCGACTCGCACTGCTTACTTCTGAGACTAAGCTTCCACGACCTCTAATCTTATGCTGATGATAATCAGAATTAAACTTAAAAAAATCTCTAAAATATTCAGGAGATAATCTATTAAGCTCTTGGTAAGTAAACACTCCCGCCTGATGGTCCCTGATCTGATGAACATTTAAAATTCTAAAACTCATAAAACATTCACGCGTATGCTCATACTGAATAAACTCACCCAGTACTCGAAGCGAAAAATAATAAGGAATTATAATACTTGTTTGGACTGTTTATAATACTTGTATTATATATAATAATAATGCTATTATTATTGCTATACATACTATTATAATACTATATTATAATATATATACTATTATAATAATAATAATACAATTATAGTATTATATAATAATGTATGTATTACATATAATAATAATACTTGTTTGACTGTTTGAGAAAAAACTGTTGACAAAAATCTAAGATATTTTTACCAATGATGGTAAGAAATAACGTCATCTGATATAATAAGAACCAAATTTAATGTTGTCATGTTGCAGACTAATTTTTTTTTACCATATTTAAAAAAATTTCAACATGGTTTCTAGTATCTGCCTAGCTGTTTGGGTAAAAAAAATCTATTGGGGTAAAATCGATTACTAAGAAGTCATATACTGTTTGAAGGTGAATTTGTTTTAATATAATTATAAAAATTAATTTTAATAATTAATTAATAATTAAATATATTTTTATTAATGTAATTATTTATAATTATATAATATTAAATAATCAATTATGATATAATATAATTAAATTATATAATATAATTATAAAATTATTTAATCAATAATTATTTATAATTATAAATAAATATTATTTATAATTAGTTAATCAAAATAATTAATTAATCGATTTAATTTTAATATTACTTATCTTAAAATTTCAAAACAAAATTGTGACTTCAGATAAGTAAAAGCTGGCCAAAGCCTTTTACGGTGAAGTTAAAAAAAAAATTGATGGGTCACATGGGTGTCTGACTAGCTCTATATGGCAAAATTTATATTTCATTTGTCTTTGTATTTTCATGGTATATTCGAAGGGATATTCCTTCGTGTTGTTAAAAGTGAATTTAAAAGAAAAATATTTTGAGAAGAAGATTTTTAGTAAAGTTAAAATGTTCAATTTACAGCTTGTAATAAAAAAAATAACGAAAAAAAACTATGTCTTTCATTAAATAAGAAAAAGTATATTAGACTAATAAGTACAGAAATAAGGTAGAGAATCCAGCCCATACTACAAAAAAATAATTTAAAGTTTAAAATCTGAAACTATTTCAACAGATCGAATGCTTTCCCTAAAAGATACAAAATGTAGGCCTGGGATCAAAACCAGTCTCAATTAAGAGTCTGTAAGATATACAAGTTTCAAATAATATTCCTCCTATCCACAATGATGGCGTCACTTGTCTAAGCAGCGCTTTTAGTTTTGTAATGTTAACAGGATATACTTAGTAAATTTAAAAATTATTTTTTTTTAATCTAGCCAATTCTATAACTGAAAACAAGTACAACAGAAAAATGAAAATTTTATTCGATAACGTATGTTTTCCTTCGAAAGAATAAATGTACAGTATATAAACTAATTTCCAAAATAATTTTAAAAATTAATGTAAAAAACAAAAACTGGTTTCATTTTTTATTGTGCTTTGCATATGTCACTGTCTACTTTTTATTTCCTGTGTTTCCCCTCTAAGCTTGTGTTTTGTTTTTTCAGAGCCTGAATGCAAATGTGAGAAGAACTGCCCATGCAACTCTTGTGGCTGTCATTGAGCATCAAGCGCTTTCCTTTTCTTTATCTTCACTATATAAGACTTTTTATTGTTATTGTAGGCTATTTTGTGTATCATAACGTATTAAAATTTAGACATTTAATTCTTTGTTTTTACCTTTTTTTATGGGTTAATACTTCGGTAGTCATATGCAAAAGAGCAAGTTCAAACAGAATCAAGTCGTAGGAAAAGTCGCCAAAGTTTGTGTTTAAATTAGTGATAAGGAAAATAGCAAGGAACATTAGATATTAAAGAAAATTCATATGTTTCGATGTATTTAGAAAAATCACTTGAAAAGATACAACTGCAAAAAACACACTCTCGCGTAGAAAGCAGTGGGCTGAGAATTGAGAGGAAATCAATAACCCCTCAGCAGAGCCGCGTTCAGAATGTTTTTACGGGGGGAGGGGGTGGGGGTTTAACAAGTATTTTTTTTTTGGGGGGGGGGGTTACAAAAAAAGACTATAAAAGTGTTAAAAAACGCATTACAATTTCGTTTATATTAATTTTCTTACGTTTTTACGAGTTGGAAAAATATTTCGAGGGAAAAGGGGGGTTCAAACACCCTAAATTCCTACCCCTGAATACGGCCTTGCCCCCATTTCCAAAGAGGTAGTGTGTATTTTATATTACATCTCCTCCATACATTAATCTCCGTTCATTTTGAGATTTAACACGGGTCTTTATGTTTCATTCTTTTTTCTTAAATTACTCATTCACGTTCGTGCCTTTCATATTGTCTTGATAGTAATGATTTACTCTTTATATCACTCATTCTGCTTTGCAATCTGATTATACGCAAATTCTTCCTTTCATGAAAATACAGAACTCATTGCCAGCTAGAATGAGACAGCGCAAGTCCTATCGTAAATTAAAAAAAAAAAACTACTTATTGTTTAGTTAAACTACAAGTTGTCTCCTGAGCAAGGGCTTCCTTCAACTAAACTTCAACTCTAGCTAAGACTCTAAGGTAAAATACTAAATTCTAAAATAAAACTAAACTAAACTAGACCTCGAACAAAAACCCTATGCTAAGACTCTAGGGTAAGGCTCTAAACTATAAAGTATAACTGAACTGAACTTCAAATGTAAAAAAAACTATAAGCTAAGACTAAGCTAAAAGTCTTAACTATAATTAAACTAAACTTCAACTCTAACTAAAACTCTAAGCTAAGACTCTAAGCTAAAACTTTAAACTCTTAACTAAAACTAAACTAAACTAGAATTTAACTAAAACTCTAAGCTAAGACTCCAGGCTAAAACTCTAAGCTATAACTCTAAACTCTTAACTAAAGCTAAACTAAACTAGAACTCTAACTAAAACTCTAAGCTAAGACTCAAGGCTAAAACTCTAAACTAAAAATCTTAACAAAAACTAAACTAAACTAGACCTCTAACTAAAACTCTAAGCTAAGACTCTAAGCTAAAACTCTAAACTCTTAGCTATAACTAAACTAAACTTCAACTCTAACTAAAACTCTAAGACTCTTAGCTCTAGGGTAAAACTCCAAGCCAAAACTCTTAACTAAAGCTAAACTAAACAGAACTCTAACTAAAACTCTAAGCTAAGACTCTAAGCTAAAACTCTAAACTCTTAACTATAACTAAACTAAACTTCGACTCTAACTAAAACTCTAAGCTAAGACTCTAGGCTAAAACTCTAAGCTAAAACTATAAACTATCAACTTTAACTAAACTAAACTTCAACTCTAACTAAAGCTCTAAGCTAAGACTCCAAGCTAAAACTCTAAACTCTTAACTAAAAATAAACTAAACTAGAACTCTAACTTAAACTCTAAGCTAAGACTCTAAAGTAAAACTCTAAACTCTTAACTATAACTACACTAAACTTTGACTCTAGCTAAAACTCTAAGCTAAAACTCTAAACTCTTAACTATAAATAAACTAACCTAGAACTCTAACTTAAATTCTAAGCTAAAACTCTAAACTAAAACTCTAAACTCTTAACTATAACTAAACTAAACTTCAACCCTAACTAAAACTCTAAGCTAAGACTCTAGGCTAAAACTCTAAACTCTTAACTAAACTAAACTAGAACTCTAACTGAAACTCTAAGCTAAGACTCTAAGCTAAAACTCTAAACTAAACTAAACTGGAACTCTAAATAAAACTCTAAGCTAAGACTCTAAGCTAAAACTCTAAGCTCTTAACTAAAACTAAACTAAACTTCAACTCTAACAAAAACTCTAAACTATGACTCTAAGCTAAAACTCGAAACTCTTAACTGTAACTAAACTAAACTTCAACTCTAACTAAAACTCTAAGCTAAGACTCTAAGCTAAAACTCTGAACTCTTAACTATAACTATACTAAACTTCAAATCTAACTAAACTCTAAGCTAAGACTCTAGGCTAAAACTCTAAACTCTTAACTAAAACTAAACTAGAACTCTAACTAAAACTCTAAGCTAAGACTCTAAGCTAAAACTCTTAACTAAAACTAAACTAAACTAGAACTCTAACTAAAACTCTAAGTTAAGACTCTAAGCTTAAACTCTTAACTATATCTAAACTAAACTTCAACTCTAAGTAAAACTCCAAGCTAAGACTCTCGGCTAAAACTCTAAGCTAAAAATCTAAACTCTTAACTGTAACTAAACTAAACTTCAACTCTAACTAAAGCTCTAAGCTAAGACTCAAATCCAAAACTCTAAACTCTTAACTAAAAGTAATCTAAACTAGAACTCTAACTAAAACTCTAAGCTAAGACTCTTAGCTAAAAATCTAAACTCTTAACTGTAACTAAACTTAAGTTTAACTATAACTAAAACTCTAAGCTAAGACTCTAGGCTAAAACTCTAAGCTAAGGCTCTATGCTAAAACGTTCGAAACGTTTGTTTTAATTTTGCGACTTTTTTTTAACTTCGAGACGTTTTTGATTTAACTTGTAGACGTTTTTTCTTCGTGACATTTTGTTTTAACTTTGAGACATTTTTTTTTCTTCGAGAGGTTGTTTTTTTATCTTCGAGAAAAAATTTTCTTCGTGAAAATTTTTCAGCTTCGAGACGTTTTGTTTTAACTTCGTGACGTTTTTCTTAACTTAGAGATGCATTTTTTATTCCTGTTGTTTTTTTTTTAACTTAGAGACATTTTTTACTTCAAGAAATTTTTTCTTCGCCACGTTTTTTCCTTCACGATTTTGTTTTTTAACTTCGAGACGTTTTTTTTCTTCGTTGTGTATTTCTTTTAAATTTGAGGGAATGTGAGTTTTACTGTGAGTGTGAGTGCGAGTTCGACATCAAAGCCAGAGAAACTCAGTAATGTAAGAGTAAAGTGACCCTCAAGAGCTTGTAAACCAACCAAAGGCGGTGTTTATGCGCTTTTTAGTTTTTATATTGCTCTTTACCGTCCCCTGAAGTTCCAACCTCAAAAATATTCCCTGGATTCAATTCAAAAGCTCAAGAATGGCTATTAGGGAGGGGTGTTTTTTAAACTAAAGATGATATGTGATATAAAATCACACACAATTCAATTGCAAAGCAAGTGTATGAAACCTATTGCTTAAAATGTATAATATCTATCTTGAAGAAACTTTAAAAAAGTATCGGGATCACGATTCGAAGGGGGTACTAGACGGTAGAAACTTAAAAGCCCTAACTACTATTATAAGTATTTGAAAAATAAAGTTACCCGTCTAGCTTACTTATTTATGGATGATTAATATTCAGAGAATATTAATAATATGATACTTGAACAAGAAGAGCAGACAAATATTTGTGGAGTGGCTTCTAATTCCAGTGAGTACGAAAACTGTCAAGAGGGCTTTTTGGGTAGGGGGCAAAAAACTTTTATAGCTAAGACCTTTGCAAGCGCGTACTCGACAAGTTCTTGAAGCTTCTTGGCGATTAGATGAACAGTGTAGCAATGCTTTCCGGGCAGACATTCGCTTTATTTATATAGATGCATCAACTTGCATACTGAAACAAAACTTGTTCATTTGCTTTATTTATTGAAGAAGCAAAAAGTCACTATCCTCTAAAATCCGAAACTAAATTTTCACCATAAAATAAACCAAAAACTTTGTCTTTGGAAAACGTATCCAAAATATTTTTTCGAGGAATCTTAGTTTCGTTCAATATTAACTCTGTGCCAGAAGACCTTTTAATAGATGACTGATTACCAGTGATTTTACTTTTTGACTAGCCATTTTGAGCCAAAAGAGAAGCACTTCATCTCTTAACGGTATGGAAACAGGTCATAAGAAAGGATTTAAATGAAATCAAAACTTCATTAGAGGGGATAAGGAGTGAAGTTTTGAATAGATCGGGGTGAAGGAGGAACATGTGCAGCTCTCTTAGCCTCTGGCTGCTCGGTACTGCAGGGAATTGAAGGTAGAATAGTGACGGTAATAGATTCTGTAAAAGTAGTTTTCGCTGAAATCATCCAATCTGTGACCGTATACCGTATTGGTTTTGGAAAGTCAGTCAAGATATCTTAAAAACCCATTTGTTGTTTTGCTTATTGGAGCTAATAAAATACCTAATTTCGAGGAACATCGTTTAAAGAATGTTTAGAGCAGGGCTCTCAACTAGACTCTCCAGGATTCTCAAAGTTCTTTCCATGGTCGCTAGATCTTCGCTAAGATATATTTAAGTACACTGAACTGGGAAAAAATTAATTTAAAGTTTAAGTAAATGAAACTCCAAAAGATGGAAGTTTGAAAGCAACAGATGCATCAAGCAAAGAAACTTTTTATTCTAACTCCATGTATGTAAAAATCCTGAATTTTAAAGATACAAATTAACAATTAGGATGACAAAACAATTTGCAAAATTTCGGAAAAGGTGGACAGCTTCCCCCTTTCCAAAGGTGGGTTCATGATGGTCTTTGTTGCGTATTTTTTTCCACGAGCCAGTGGTCGTAGAATATCGAGGTGATTCCTGGTTTGACAGAAAATTCCAAGATAAACAACTGCAGAAGACCTATAACCATAGCAAAGTGAAGATTCCTTGCCATTTTGTGCCATAAAATAATGATTTTGGCCAAAATAGGACCAAAATGGAATAGAGTAAAATTGCGCTCGACATACTGTTACTATACTGTTAGTAATAACCCAAACAATTCTGAAAAACAATCCTTAGATTGCCAACCAACTTTCAAATGTTGTTTGTGCAGTCTCTCAGTCTAAAAGACCATACTGCCGTGGGACGGCGCATATTAACTTACATTTTCCTTTAACAACTTACTTTTTGACTCTAAAAGTTTGAATTTCTTTATCCAGTACTTTAAAGCTTACTCTACAATTAGTAAAGTTACTATACTGTTAGTATGTCAGTATGTTACTATACTGTTAATAATAACCGAAACAATTCTGAAAAAAAATCCTTAGATAACCAACCAACTTTCAAATGTTGTTTGTGCAGTATCTCAGTCTAAAAGGCCATACTGCCGTGGGGCGGCGCATTCGACAGGTCCTGCGAGTAGTCTTTCAAATCCATTTGGAGGATACGTTCAGCTCTGCCCTCGTAATTTCTGTAAGATTACATTTCTACTAAAACTCCAACAGGGTTCTGATGGGTATATTAACATACATTTTCCTTTAACAACTTGCCTTTTGACGCTAAAAGTTTGACTTTCCTTATCCAGTAGGCCTGTTTTAAAGCTTTAGAATGAAATGTGTATAAAAGAAATAATGTGATGAAAATTTTGAGTTTTTTGTATGTTTTGTTATTAAAATGCTTCAAGAATTTATTTTTTTGTAACTGAACAATGTTACTATTTGCCTATAAAAAAAAATCGTTTACATTAACCTATTGATTTTTGTATGTTAGTTATTCTTATATTATATTTTATACTTTATTTCTTATATTTTAGTTATTCCTCTTTTTTTTCAGAGCCCGAATGCAAATATTTAGAGAACTTTTCATGCTCCTTTTGTGGTTGTTATTGAATAATGAATGCTCTCATACTTTATATTTACTTGTAAATTTCTTAGTTGTTTTAATAATATGATAGTTTTATTTTTCTAAAACTATAATTTTACTTTTGTTTCAATAGTCAGATTTTACTTCAGAACCAGCGTTTGTTTGGTGTTGTGAGCTCAGCCGAGTGGATGGACCCTTTACGGTTTGGCCTAACTAGAACCATGCCTGCAAACAGCGGTGCAGGGTGACCATAACGAGTGGCACTTTTCTAGATAATTGTAGACAATTAAACGACACAACTTTGCACTAGATTTTAATCAATGAGTAGTTCTTCTGGGCTTTGTTTGTTTTGGTGGGATTGTTTGGGATGGTAAGCCTCTTACTGGCTATGTTGTCGGACAGAGGCTGCTTCCCATCCTACTATAAGATTTTGGTCATGAATATACAATGATTTTGACCTATCATTTCTTGTGTAGAACATTAACTTATACTGATAGAAACTCTGACAACCATTGAGTGATTAAGGTGACGCTGGCTTGCATAAGACCTTCATAAGTCCCAGGGATTTTCTGGTAGCCTGTTGTAAGTCGGATACAGATGGTTTCGGAGACCACATTGCCTTTCCATGACGATAAATAAAAGTTCAAAAAAAAGAAAGTGCCAAAATGTAAATTGAATTTTCGTAGAGGGGGCACAATTCTCATCTTCTTACATTGTAGAAGAAAATCCTGGTTGATAACATTTGCATGTTTTTTTCTGAGTGTTTATATATTTATAAACAAATATAAACAGTAGTATAGTTTTACTGCTGATGATGGTTACTGCATATGTGACCGAAATATCTGATATTTTGTTTGTGAATTTCTATCACTGTTTGTGAAACACTGTCTGGTAAAAGGATTTTATACGTATTTGAACTTTTATTTATTGTAAGTCGGATTAGAAGTTTTGTTTGACTTGAAAACTTGAAAACTGGCATTGATCAGCAGTGGTAAGACCCATTGCTCTCTTAGACGCCCTAACTATTTCAATGTTTTAAATAATTTTGAAAATTTTAACATAGAATTTTTGTTATAAGGCTAAAATAAAAGTACCGTACTGAAAATTTATCTTCCCCCCTTTTCCCCCGAACCCTAAATTAAAATTTTATTAATGCATTCAAAATTTAGATTTTTTTTTAGAATCCCCCAATTTATTGTTCAGGGGTATTGAAATTTTTCTGACGGATTCTACAGGGGAGCTTGATGCAAAACCTCACCAAACTTGAGTACAATACGGAAAAACACTCGCAAAATATCAAATAATATCAGTTCTAAAGTACCTAATGTCTAAAAGTACCCAATATCTTCTATAAGTGCTAGGAACCCCTTGCTAAAGATAAATAAGTAGTTTTTTTTGTTTTTAATTTACGATAGGACTTGCGCTGTCTCATTCTAGCTGGCAATGAGTTCTGTATTTTCATGAAAGGAAGAATTTGTGTATAATCAGATTGCAAAGCAGAATGAGTGATATAAAGAGTAAATCATTACTATCAAGACAATATGAAAGGCAAGAACGTGAAAGAGTAATTAAAGAAAAAAGAATGAAACATAAAGCCCCGTGTTAAATCTCAAAATGAACATGAATTAATGTATAGAGGAGATTTAATATAAAATACACACTACCTCTTTGGAAATGGGGGGAAAGGCCGTATCCAGGGGTAGGATTTTAGGGTGTTTGAACCCCCCTCTCCCCTCGAAATTTTTTTCTAACTCGTAAAAATGTAAGAAAATTAATATAAACGAAATTGTAATGCGTTTTAAACGCTTTTTATAGCCTTTTTTTTGTAAATTCCCCCAAAAAAATCCTTTTTAAACCCCCACCCCCTCCCCCCGTACAAAATGCTGAGCGCGGCTCTGGTGAGGGGTTATTGATTTCCTCTCAATTCTCAGCCCACTGCTTTCTACGCGAGAGTGTGTTTTTTGCAGTTGTATCTTTTCAAGTGATTTTTCTAAATACATCGAAACATATGAATTTTCTTTAATATCTAATGTTCCTTGCTATTTTCCTTATCACTAATTTAAACACAAACTTCGGCAAGCTAGTCCTACAACTTGATTCTGTTTGAACTTGCTCTTTTGCATATGACTACCGAAGTATTAACCCATAAAAAAAGGTAAAATAAAGAATTAAATGTCTAAATTTTAATACGTTATGATACACAAAATAGCCTACAATAATAATAAAAAGTCTTATATAGTGAAGATAAAGAAAAGAAAAGCGCTTGATGCTCAATGACAGCCACAAGAGTTGCATGGGCAGTTCTTCTCACATTTGCATTCAGGCTCTGAAAAAACAAAACACAAGCTTAGAGGGGAAACAAACGAAATAAAAAGTAGACAGTGACATATGCAAAGCACAATAAAAAATGAAACCAGTTTTTGTTTTTTACATTAATTTTTAAAATTATTTTGGAAATCAGTTTATATACTGTACATTTATTCTTTCGAAGGAAAACATACGTTATCGAAGAAAATTTTAATTTTTCTGTTGTACCTGTTTTCAGTTTTAGAATTGGCTAGATTAAAAAAAAAATAATTTTTAAATTTACTAAGTATATCCTGTTAACATTACAAAACTAAAGGTGCTGCTTAGACAAGTGACGCCATCATTGTGGATAGGAGGAATATTATTTGAAACTTGTATATCTTACAGGCTCTTATTTGAGACTGGTTTTGATCACAAGCCTACATTTTGTATCTTTCAGGGAAAGTATTCGATCTGTTGAAATAGTTTCAGATTTTAAACTTTAAATTATTTTTTTGTAGTATGGGCTGGATTCTCTACCTTATTTTTGTACTTATTAGTCTAATATACTTTTTCTTATTTAATGAAAGACATAGTTTTTTTTCGTTATTTTTTTATTAAAAGCTGTAAATTGAACATTTTAACTTTACTATAAATCTTTTCCTCAAAATATTTTTCTTTTAAATTCACTTTTAACAACACGAAGGAATATCCCTTCGAATATACCATGAAAATACAAAGACAAATGAAATATAAATTTTGCCATATAGAGCTAGTCAGAAGCCCATGTGACCCATCAATTTTTTTTTAACTTCACCGTAAAAGGCTTTAGCCAGCTTTTACTTTTATGAAGTCACAATTTTGTTTTCAAATTTTAAGATAAGTAATATTAAAATTAAATCGATTAATTAATTATTTTGATTAACTAATTATAAATAATATTTATTTATAGTTATAAATAATTATTGATTAAATAGTTTTATAATTATATTATATAACTTAATTATATTATATCATAATTGATTATATTATATAATTATAAATAATTAAATTAATAAAAATATATTTAATTATCAATCAATTATTAAAATTAATTTTTATAAATAAATTAAAACAAATTCGCCTTCAAACAGTATATGACTTCTTAGTAACCGATTTTACCCCAATAGATTCTTTTACCCAAACAGCTAGGCAGATACTAGAAACCATGGTGAATTTTTTACAATATGGTAAAACAAAAATTAGTCTCCAACATGACAACATTAAATTTGGTTCTTATTATATCAGATGACGTTATTTCTTACCATCATTGGTAAAAATATCTTAGTTTGTTGTAAACAGTTTTTTCTCAAACAGTCCAAACAAGTATTATTATTATATATAATACATACATTATTATATAATACTATAATAGTATTATTATTAATATAATAGTATATATATTATAATATAGTATTATGATAGTTTATACAATAATAATAATAGTATTATTATTATATATAATACAAGTATTATTATGTAATACAAGTATTATAAACAGTCCAAACAAGTATTATTATTCCTTATTATTTTTCGCTTCGAGTAGTGGGTGAATTTGTTCAGTATGACCACACGCGTGAATGTTTTATGAGTTTTAGAATTCTGAATGTTCATCAGATCAGGGACCATCAGGCGGGAGTGTTTACTTACCAAGTACTTAATAGATTATCTCCAGAATATTTTAGAGATTTTTTAGGTTTAATTCTGATTATCATCAGCATAAGACTAGAGGTCGTGAAAGCTCAGTCTCAGAAGTAAGGAGTACGAGTCGATCTAGTTTTGTAAATAGAAATTATGCAGTTAATTTGTGGAATGGTTCCCCGGAGAGCATTAGGGAGTCAGAAAACCAGTTTCAGTTTAAAATTAGACTAAAAGAGATTTTGTTGGATGGGAATTAAATAATTTTTATTTTTGTTTGTTACATTTGTTATTTTTTGGGTTTGTTTTGTGTTTTTTTTTCGGGAGAGTTAAATAGTATTGAATGGTATGAAAAGAGTAGGAAGAGTGAATGAGTTTGTTTTATGATGAAAGATTGTGTGTGACGCTGCTCAAGCCACAATAGTGGCTTAATAAAACGTCACAGGTTCTTACCATTTCTACGTTTTGTTGATAATGTTATTTAAAAAATGTGGTAAGTGCCAGTTAAGTCTGATGTAATTATTAGTCGAAAATAAGACCCATCTCATCTTATCTCATCTCATCCTTAGTATATATATATATATATATATATATATATATATATATATATATATATATATATATATATATATATATATATATATATATATATATGTGTGTGTGTGTGTGTGTGTGTGTGTGTGTGTGTGTGTGTGTGTGTGTGTGTGTATACGTGTACATACCATAACACAATTATATAAACACAACTATATACAGTTGAAGAGAGACGTTTTAGCTGTTTGAATGCCAAAACGGCTGAAGAATATGAATTTCGAACCTCAAATTACTTTTTGCTCCAAAAGATTATTTGAACATAATTGTAACAGTTTTTAAAAATAAATCTAGCAGAGAGATGCCATATATGTTTTTCTTCAACCAAAAATAGTTAAAGGGTTTCCTCGGCTACAACATATTGTCTATTTTTTTATGTGTAGTTTAATTATACTATAACAAAGAAGTACTTACTGCCATTGCACTCGCAACCTTTGCAGCACTTGCAGTCTTGGGCACATTTGCAATCTGGGGCACAGGTGCAACCGTCTAAAATAGATTGTAGTTACAAACGACTGAAGCCATACTCACTTTTTTTCCCTTATTCCCGTTAAATGTGTATTTCTAAAGAGAATGATAAAACAAAGAAGTGGTCTCTTTTAACCATTTAGGACGTTTTTGCTTCAATCTCCTTGACATTGTATATTCTTAGGGCGTCCTTTTTTATAATTCGTGCTTTTTTCCTATCACATCACCGTGAACATTCTCTATACAGGGGCACTTAATTGAGACAGGGGTGGGGGGGGCAATTCACCCTCTACGTTTTCAGAAATTGGGGCTACTGTCTGTATATGTGCATTTTTATGATCTAGTCCATTTTTTTTACCGGCAATATTTTGCTTATCTTTGTGTTGGTGCGCTTACTGCGTCTACATATTTAAAAGCGATCTTCCGAATGTTAAATCCTAAGAAAATACTTTTAAAATGAAGGGGGATGGGTAATTTGATTTTTTCCAATGCCCGCTCCTACACTCTTCAATTGGTGCCCCTGGATAATGGGGGTTGGTTTATTCTCTCATTCAACCCTGCACGCTCCCTTTCTAGAAAAACAACTAGCTCTGTATAGGCAATTGGTATGGAAGCTTATTTCTGAATGGCCGATTATTTTTATTGACTGACCATAAAGGAAGCTACGTGAAATGTTGGGGTAATATACGTCATTCGGTAACGATATGAAATCTTACTAAACATATATAATAATTAGGATAATCAAAGTTATTATCAGAAACTGGAATTAAGCAAAAAAGGATTTGCTTAAGGCCTTATCTAGGATTTCTACAGGGGAAGGGTTTTATTTGGGAGGGGGGGCGGGGTTACAATAGAATAAAAAAAAAAACTCAACAAAAGTGCATTCTTAAGCATTTTTAATACGTTTTTACGAGTCGGACAAATATTTTTTAGGGGGATTCAAAGCCCCCTGACCCCTCCCCTGATTACGGCCTTGTATGTGCGCTATCTTCTTGGATCCACCATCCAAAATAAAAGAGAAAAATTAAAATTTCTGACATTTTCATTTTCAGATATTTCGGAAAAAATCTCAAATTTTCAAATTATTGAATAGTTGTGCTGGCCCAAAGGAAAATGGAACCTCAAAGTGTAAGCTATGTAAATAAAACAGTGTCAATCACGTGACTTTTTTGGCACCAATGTGCTTTTCTTTAAGATGCCAGAAGGTTTCAAGGCGATCAAGATAACCTTGAAATTGGAACTATTTATTCATGGTAAAATAGTGAAAGACTATTGCGTTATAAGGTATAAAAATTATCATGGGAAACATAGCCTGTCAGTTCACAGGTCTGATTTCAAGCTCAATTTTTGTAGAAATAACGCATAAATAAAAACGATAATAATTATCAGCATGCTATGTTACTTATAATTAATATTTTAAGGTATTCAAAGTTTAAATGTTCATTTGAATGGGGTTTCCTTCTATTTTCTAAAGTCCTTGGTGTGATACAATAGCCCCCAAGAAATGTACCCCTTGGAAAAAAAATTCTGGAACACTAAATGGAAGTTTTTTGATAATTTTTTTCTAACTCTAAAAAGGAGGGCGAGCAAGGGCCTCAAGGTTAGGTCCTTTGCGAAATACTAGGTTTAACCGAATTTATGGGTACTTCTTAGGCAAATTATCATTTTTTATTATTGCCCTCCCCCCCCCACAAACAAAGAAATCGTTTATGCTTTTCTGGCTTGCTATTAGTGGAAAATCTTGGTTTTGTGAAATGCCTGCCCACCTTTTTACTCCCTATTGGAAAGAAGGTAAATTCCATTGTCCATTTTTACAATCTAAGTCTGTCTGCAATAAGATACGCGCTTCAGTACTTAGCCTACATTTCCTCAATCCGGGAAGCCTTTACTACAGGAGGAAAAAAAAACTAAAAAAAGTAGCCTAAAAAACTATAAAGAAAACAATTTTCAACCTTTTCATACTATATAAAGAGTTTAAGCCTTTTTAACCTTTTGAACCTTTTATACTATAGTTTAAACCTTTTTAAACTGTGAAGGTGCTTTATCACACTGGATTTTGTTTAGATACCAAGTTTTATTTTAGTTTTTCTTTTCGCTTTTTTTGTTTATCGTATGTTGCGTTTTTTCTTTATGTTTTGCTCACGCTAGTTTTTCTGTTGATAAAGGCTTCCGGATGGAAAGTCAAAATTTTTAAACTGTTATTGTTATCTTACTTTTAAAGCTTTTCTTCACTTTTCAATATTTTATTAATACATTTTGCCCTTTTCAATATGTTTTCGTTTCAATTGTAAATGAAAAGGTGGGGTGACCTAAGAAGTTACTTAAATACATCTCTTATTTAAGGTCATGAAACCAATTATTAATAAGACTTCAAGTGCTGATCTAAAATAACATCATCGAATAGATCAGGTTTCAACATAATTTGGTAACTTTAGGTACTTTAGAAACTGTTCAAAAATTTAAAGGTAAACATTCTTAGAGAAGGGCGAGCGTATCATGGGAACTTCCACAGAATTATAAGTAATATTATTTCTTCCCCATGTAAACAAGAAGGGGATTAAGGTGCTGCTACACCTTTGACTATAGAACACAACATTGCAAAATTAAGAAGTAACGCAGAACGATAGGATTCTGAGAAAAAAAAGAACAGACTTATAAAGTAAGAAAAAGCATAGTAATATTATGGATGGCGGGTGCTAATAATAGGAAGCTGCTAAATTGATTTTCAATAAATTACTGAACTATCTGGAAAATAATTGCTCTCAAGGCCGTATACAGGGTCGGGAGTTAGGGGGTTTGCCCCCCCCTAAAGTCTTCTGACTTTTCTGAAGTCAGAAAATAAATTTATTGTGAGCTATTTAAAGCTTTTTGTGTAACAACCCCCGCCCCTCCCGAAAAAATACTCCTCTAGGAGAAAAACCTGGACTATAAATTCATTTTCCCTTTGTTTTCTTTGTTTTTGCCTCCCTTGTTAAAGCTATGGCGGGCGGAGGCTTGTACCCACAATAAAGGGGTGCTTTAATGTATTTTCAATAAATTACTGAATTATCTTGGAAAAGAGCTGCCTTAAGTCTAAATAGAAAGTAGTTTAGGTAGCACGAAAAATTTCGCCTCCTTCTTGTCACTGTTATTTTTTTTAAACGGTGTCCCTTCTGCCAAAAGCTCCATTAGTGTAAAAAACTTAAGCTAGAACTATCTCAGTATTGGAGAAAAAATGCTTAAGTTAACGCTAACCTCTAAGTGAAGGTCTCTCGTTTATGCGGGTTCAGAATGATGCAAATATATCAATTTCTTAATTGGGGAAAAGAATACACAGAACTCCTAGGTTGAAAAACTGCAGGATAATGCTCCCACACGGCGCAGATAAATTTATCCCTTTGTTTCATGTTTTAGAAATATCTGAGAAAAGACGTAAGGCGTGACTCACTAGTGTTACACATTTAAATCCATCCCAATTAAGTGTCTTTAGCCTTGTGTTCTGTTCTTCTTCTTTTTTAAGGCTAAGGCATGTCATTAAAATCCTCCCTATTTATACCCTTATTACAAATCAATAGGTGGTACAAAGAAGAAAAGGAAATACTCACTCTTACAGCAATCCATGTTATTGTTTGAATTTATTTGATATTTTGTAAGCGAAATACTTCTCTTGTAATGATTTTGAATTATTGATTGATTGTTTCTTTTATGCTTGTAAATCCTTATCAATATGCGTGAGTACCGTTCACGCTGAAGGATTTGTCTTACTAATCAAAAGCCGCGAATGCTGAGTGATTAGGTGCGAATGCTGAGTGATTAGGTGCGAATGCCGAAGGCTTTGTTAATTTGAAAAATTATTCAATTACGCACAAAACTAAAGAAACATTTAGTACCCTGTGTAAACACAACGTTTCAGATTAGTTAGTAATTTAACAATTTTGTTCCATTCTTACGTTAGCTTCTTTAAAATACCAGATAAGTAACATACTGCGTATACTTCACCTTTATAATTAATTAATTAAAAAAAAGTTTTTCTGAGGGAAGTAAAGAGCGAAGTTGAAACTTATAACGGACGAAAATTGTTGCTTCGAAGTCTATCTAACACATATCGATAAAACTAGTGCAAATTAATCAACTGATGATATTTCCCTATGTTTGTAAGATTATAAAAACTAGCGCTTTACTGAAAAAACAAAACAATATAGTAGTTCTGATACAGTAAAAGCAAACCCGTTAAGCATAATTTTTCAAAAAAATAAAGCATTCTAAGATTGTTGCTTTATCTTTTTTTTATTTTGTTAATAAACTTTTGCAAAATGAGCTCAGTCCATTGATTGGTTCTTGTTTTGGTCCACGAAAGGATACCTCATGATTAATTTGTAGACAAGTCCGAATTGAAGCCATTTTGATAGCATTAGGACTATGTACTAGGTTTAGAATGTATCATAACTTGGTATTCTCCATTGTTTGGAGACAAATAACCGGATTTCTAGAGTTCATATTATGGCTACTAAAGCGTGTTTTTACAATTCAAAATTATAAGTTACTCACTATTGGTATTAAAAATGGTGAGACCAAGATGTATGCTGTTCAGTGACTTCGTGGTCATGAAATATTATTAATTGTTCAAAATATTACTAGTAAAATTTTATTTATGGTTGTACTTAAGTCTTAAGATTATTTTAATTGTATACCGGAAATACTGATATCACAGCTGGTGCAAGACTATGAAAAGCCTTATAGATTAGTTTGTTGTTGTCTCACCACGTACTCACTTTTAACTCCTAAATCAGTATTCTTGTTTTATACTTAGCTTCTCTGTTTTCAGTAAAGCGGTACATTTCTATATTCATACGATTATAGGGAACTATCATCAGTTGGCTTATTTTCATTAGTTTAATCGATATATGTTATATTAAATAAAAACAAAAAGCTTTTTTAACTTGTAGTAAGGGGCGAATTTAAAACTTAAAACGAACAGAAATTATTCCGTATATGACAGGGGCTGTCCCCTCCTCAACGCCTCGCTCTTTACGCTAAAGTTGTGTATTGTTTTAAAAAATAAAGTTGTGAGATAGAGTCAAACTTTAACGTAAAGAGTGAGGCGTTGAGGAGGAGACATCCCCCTTTCATATACGGAATAATTTCTGTTCATTTTAAGTTAATGTCACTCATTACTGTCACTCATTACAAGTTAAAAAAAAACTTGTGTTTTTATTTAATTTCGGAATGTTTTGAATTATTGCAGCTTTTATTTTGGCTCACCGTACATGAATAATTAAAACGAAATTTGAATATTAATTTTACTTTTTTTTTGGCTAAATGGCTTTCTCGAAATTTTCATCTGACGTAACTTACGAATTAACTTACGTAACGAACTTGTATATTTGTATATTTTTATTACATATATTAGGGGGTTTGTCCCATAGTCAATACCTCGCTCTCTACGCTAAAGTTCAAGTTCTGTTCCATTTCTTTAAGAATGGCCCCTTAATCACAATATCTGTTAATTAGAATAAATAGCTTTAATGAAAGTACAAAAACAAATTTAGCATAAAGAGCGAGGTAATGACTAGGTGAACCCAATCATATACGTAATAATTTCTGTTCGTTTTAAGTTTTGATGTTGCTCCTTACTTTCAGTTGAAAAAATTGTTCATTTTTGTTTAATTTCTAATCGTTTTTTAAATAATGCTGGGAAACCCGGAGACCCCTTCATAGCAATGTCCCTTACTCCATAGAAAGATCCTCCCACGTAACCCCCAACCCCCCTAACTACCATAAAAATCCCCCTGAAAACTTCAGTATACTTTCCAATAACCAATAGTTTATGTAAACATTGGGCAAAGTTCATAATTTGCAGACCTTCCCTCGGGGACTGTGGGGGATGAAGCCATCCTCAAAGACATATTTTTTGTATTTATTGACTATGTTGAACAAAATGCCTATAAAAAAACTTTGATCGGGTGACTTTGGAAAAAACATGAGCGTGGGAGGGGGCCCAGTTGCTCTTCATTTTTTAGCCACTTAGAAAAGGCATTAGAACTTTAATTTCCGTTCGAATGAGCCCTCCCGCGCTATTTTAGGACCACATGGTCGATACGATCACCCCTGGGGAAAAAACAAACAAACAAAGAAAAATAAAATATACAAGCATCCGTGATCTTTCATCTGGCAAAAAATACAAAATTCT
The DNA here is from genome assembly GCF_049724085.1 of Artemia sp. Qi Xiang Cuo. Taxonomy (NCBI): domain Eukaryota; kingdom Metazoa; phylum Arthropoda; class Branchiopoda; order Anostraca; family Artemiidae; genus Artemia; species Artemia sp. Qi Xiang Cuo. The sequence continues at coordinate 22,965,732 of NC_142803.1, read as the reverse complement.
ATATTTTTGCCTCTAGGAGCTTGAAACTTCTATAGTATGGACCTCTGATACGCTGAATCTGATGATGTCATTTTCATTAAGGTTCTATGACTTTTAGGGGATGTTTCCTCCTCTGAAATCAGCATACAAATCTGATTCTTTTCATGTATCTATTGGTATCAAATTTCCGTTTTTTAGAGTTTCATTTAATATTGAGCCGGGTCGCTTCTTTCTTACAGTTTGTTAGCACGAACTGTTTGATAGACTGTAAAGCAATAATTTTTATTCGTTTTAAGTTTCAACTTCGCTCTTTATTTCCCTTAGAAAAATTTTTCTTTAAATTAATCTTTTCCCGTTTTTAATTCAAATTTAATAATTTCTGTTCGTCTTAAGTTTTAATGTTCCTCCTTACTTCTAGTTGAATTTTTTATTCAACTAGAAATTTAATAATTTATGTTCGTCTTAAGTTTTAATGTTCCTCCTTACTTCTAGTTGAATTTTTTATTCAACTAGAAATTTAATAATTTCTGTTCGTCTTAAGTTTTAATGTTCCTCCTTACTTCTAGTTGAATTTTTTATTCAACTAGAAATTTAATAATTTCTGTTCGTCTTAAGTTTTAATGTTCCTCCTTACTTCCAGTTGAATTTTTTATTCAACTAGAAATTTAATAATTTCTGTTCGTCTTAAGTTTTAATGTTCCTCCTTACTTCTAGTTGAATTTTTTATTCAACTAGAAATTTAATAATTTCTGTTCGTCTTAAGTTTTAATGTTCCTCCTTACTTCTAGTTGAATTTTTTATTCAACTACAAATTTAATAATTTCTGTTCGTCTTAAGTTTTAATGTTCCTCCTTACTTCTAGTTGAATTTTTTATTTAATTTTATTCAGTTTTTGAAACAATACCGGGAAACCCCCCTCCCCCTCCCGTGTACAATTCCTCCTAAAAAGTTTCGCCAGGAACTTTCCTTCCCATGAAAAACTCTTTCCTTGGAAGATACCCCCCTGCTAAAATCCCACCCTAAAAAAATGTCTGAATTGTTCCTAATAACAAACACTAGGATATATTTGAACAATGACCAAAATGAGTAACTTACAACCCTTTCTTCGGAAGTCTAGGGAACCCAAAAGAACAATGAATTGACACACTCGAACAACTTGATTTAATTTTTTCCAAAATACTACAAGAAAAATGTAAAAAAAGTAAAGCCATTTTTTTTTAAAGCGAAGCGATTTTTTAATTTACTTTTATACAGAAATTATCAGAAAAAAAAATCAAGCTCAAAATTGCTGAAACTTTGACTGTCAATCGTGTTTTTTCGTGTAGTAGGAAAAACAGCATTGGTTAAAAATTACAGTAGTTCTCTGGTCTTTACAAAGACAGGTTCTCCACATAATCATATTGAAGGCACAAAACCATGATTGGAAAAAAAAGTACCGGATAAGGACTTGAAGTCTTCAAATTTGATTCAAACATTTTACCGTCTGAGCTAACAGGACTTGTAACTCAATTTAATTTATTGACTGTTTTAGTGGGAGCTGGCGTTTATCCCCCAGGAAAATAGCCCCCCAGAAAAAAACGCGGAAAGTAACCCCTGGAAAATAACCCCACAAGAAAAAACGTTGTCATTTGATCGAGTAATTTTAAAATTAATTCAATTTATAATATATAATTAAAGGGCAGGTAGAATTTTCTAACCGTGGTAATTTACATAATAATCCTCAAACAAATGACAAAGTTGCAAGTGAAAGTCATGATGGGGTCAAAGCTGGAAAGAGTGTAGACCAGTCAATAGACAACCAAGTTAGCAAATAAGAAAATTCACTTAATTCATAACGCATAAGTTTCTTTGGCCCGTTCCCATATATAGTTGAAATGTTTTTAACCTTTTAAATTCAATCAGTGGTGGTGACCTAGGGTTTTATGAATGGCTTTTCAAATAAATATAGTTTTCATTCTTAGTAGATTTCATTTGTCAATCTGACTTTAAAGAGGGGAAATATAATTTATAGTTTATATATAATTTATAGTATACTATATATAATTTATAGTAGACATATGGTTGTCAGTAATAAGGCAGACAATTACAGTTTTTGCAGTTCTTGAATTATTTAGAATGGGATTTTTATTTGTTTGTCTTTTGTTTCTCTTTTTTTCTTGTTGTGTTTTTAGTTCTTTTAAATGATTTTAGTTTATTTTTGTTTTCTCTTGTTTCTTTTCTTCCTCTTTGATAGAGGCTCCCGGAGGTGGAGTTGAAATATTCGAAAAGTTTGTAATTAAAGTTTTTTGTTGTGTTTTGTTTTTAGTACGTTTTTAGTACGTTTTGTTCACTGCTTGATTAATTAAACTCGTTTTCCTCTCTTAAATTATAAATCCTCCCCCCTGAGCATACCCCACCGCTGCAGCAGGTTGGTCTCCAACCACTTTTGACTTATGTACAAAAGATTAGTACTCTGTTTTATGAAAGTTAAGAGTAACACTAAACCCCAAAACGAGCAAAATTTAGTCCGTAGAGGAGGGAAACTGTCCCCTCCCCATCCCCTCCTCTGCCTCATGGCCTTAGAAACTTCGGAGGATATTCATTCGATCACAAATTGAGAGTTGTAGTCCTTTTCTTATAAGTCGAAAGTTATTTGAGACCAGCCTGCCGCGGGGAGGTTTTTTTTCCGAGGAAATATTTTCCACGGGGGGAATGTATTTTTCACGAGAGAGGGTGATATTTTCCGGGTGTTATTTTCTTAGAAAGGGGTTAAACGCGTAGAATCGTCTTAGCACCACAATGGTGTAGTTCAAAGCCCTTTCTCCAGGGACTATGGAGGGTCAATCATTACCAAAAGCATAGTTATTGGTTCTTTCAACTATGCTGAAAAAATGGCTATCTCAAAATTTTGTCCGGACGACTTTAGGGGAAGGGGGATTTTTGGGAATGGGCTAGCCGCCCTATAATCTTTTTGGTCACTTGAAAAGTGCACTAGCAATTCTGATTTCCGTTCGAATCAGCCATTAAACATATCTCTATGATTTTCTGATAACCCACTAGCCCTGGCAGACAAAAAGTGCTACCCCTGCTAAAAAGTGATTGATCTGATCCCAGTTTCAAGGGGTTTCAGGCTCTTTTTCAAAATATCGTAAATGTATTTTGGCAATAAACTTTTACTTTTAATATTAACCGAAATAACAGTTAACAATCCTGAATCAGTGCCAGATGGAGATTTTTTCCATTGCGCAATTCTTTTCAAAACGCTTTTTTCAACTTTCGATTACTATGGGCTCTGGTTTGTTATTTACTAGGTTGCAGCTACTGCTGCAAGCATGATAGGGGATCATCAGAGTAAATAAAAAAATAATGAAGAAATTACGACAATGAGAAACTGAATAAATGCGAAGTTTAAAAAAACGAACAGACAAGGATGTAAAATCCGAAATACTAGAAGTCAAGGCAAGAGATATCAATTTAAAAATAAGGAAATAGAAAAGTGAAACTGGGCTGCCTCAGCTCAAAAGACATACAGCGGGTTTACTTTACCAGATTACCAGAGGTCGGGAATTACATCGTTGGGTTTCCTAGCAGTACCCGAGAAAGGAGGCGGATCGCATGAGGCTTTGGCGTGGTTTAGTAGCTCCGAAAAGTGTTCTCGTCAGTGTTCTAAATGTCCTGTTTCGGATTGAACGATTTTCCAGCACTTGTCTTTCAGCTTATTATTGAAGGGGGCTTTTCCCGTTGCTTCGTTAGCTATTAAATATTTCTTGCTATTATCCTTTTGAATTCATTTTCCAGTTAATTTAAAATATTTGACAAGTACAATTCTTGGTCCTGTTTTACTGATAGTTTAACTGCTTTTCGGGCTGCTTTTAAGGGCTCTCTCCACCACCAACCAGGGGGCACTTCTTTTCAACTAGTTCTATGTTGGGGTCAGAAATCTAGATTCAGTTTTACCGGTTGGTGTGGCCAAAGACTTCTTTGGCTACAATTTGGGCAGCAGCTTTTATTTTAGCCCATTCCCGGTCAACATTGGACAAGGGGTTTAAGACTTCAAGTCGGTTTCTGAGCTTGAACTTGAGTTCGGCTTTGATTTCGGGACTACTTAATTTAGACACGTCGAAGCGGTTTCCTCTTTTCTGTTGCCTCTGTCTGCTTAGACAATTACGGTCTCTACATACAAGTAGTGAGCGACCAGAACCGTTCAAAGACCCCGTATCGACTCTTCTATATGCTCTGGCATATAAGCAGGATCTTCTCGAACGCCTGCTTGCTAGGATGTTATCGACCTGAGCCCCAGTGTCCTGCCGTTGCTCAAATGCAATTTAACACGAAGCAGTTTCTTGTTTTGACAGATATTGCTAGCAGCACAGAGATTGTTGTACCTGGTTAGCAGCAGAGCCTTTCTCCATTATTGAATCTACCACCAACAGTGTAGTTTCCAATTACCGTGGCTGCATCAGGATCTACTCTGCAAACTCGAGCGTTCCAATCTCTGGCGATGAACAGAATGCCTTGCCATAGTATCTTGTCAAAAGTCTTTAGAAGATCGTTTTAGAAGGTATCTTTAAGTGTATCGCTAATGTCCCTTGTCGGAGCATACACCGCAATAATGGTTATGTGACTTATGCGGCCTCTGAGTCTGATTGTCGCGATACAAGATGAAACTGACTCCCACTTTACCAGAAAATTTGCAGTAGGAAAATCTACAAAGAATCCAATTCAGAGCTGGATCGAGCCATCAGTGAGGCATGAGCTGTACAACTAGAATGAATAAACATCGTTGATGGTCAGCCTTTTGGACAAAACGTCATTTATTTGTGTTTCACACACACAACGAATGTTTACCCCATACTTTCAGGAGCTCCCGTGGCTCCATGGATTTAAGCTTGCAGCCCCGAACATTCAATGCGTTAATATTTAGATGCTTACTTGATCGGGTGACATGTGTACACGCCGGTGGCCCTGCTGAGTGTATTTCAGATGGCCTTCTTTTCTCCTCAGCCCGTGTTTGTTTATAACTCCTTGGGCGAGGGTACCCCAGTCTCTATTATGGATCCCCATTGGTCCATGTGTCGTAATTTAAACACAAAGTGGATATTGACTATATAGAAGAAAAATTAGAGTTTTGTTAAATGAAGTTGGTTAAAAAAAAAAAAAAAAAATAAAAAAAAAATAGAGCTACTCCAGTTTAATCCAGAAGGTGGAGACATATCCACCCTTCAATGCATATAACAGATTAGCAATAGGCTTTCATCAGTAGTATAGTGCCCCTTCTCACTGAAGATGATTTGAGGAAACTTCCCAGAAAAATGAATCTTTGAAGGTTCTTCACACATGGACCGTGAAAGGCAATATCCCAAGGTTTCTTGGTTAAAGTCTCTTTAGCTGTAGGCTCTACGTACCCAAATTTCAAGCTTGTCTTGACACTTTATTGTGCTACATAAAGGGACTGATAGATAAAGATAAATAGAAGTACCAAGTGCCAAAGAAAATTTGTTTTATCTTTTCCTTTAGCTATTCCCAAACTAAAAATGTAGTCGAATGGTGCAAAACTTGCCAAAGATTCAGATGAGTGGCTGCTGGGGCTAGAGGTATCTCAGTGCCACAATTGTTTCAAATAATACATATTAAAATACTTGTGTGTATGGGTTTGATTCGAGCAAGCCTCCACGTGCCTATCCTTTCTAATATATAGTTGGCTGCTGGGGGTGACATTGAAAGGGTCTTAGATCCATTTTGATAATCGAAGCGTAAAAATGGAAATTCCTTGCATGATTCATATTCAAACAAGATGGAGCATAGAGGGCCTACCTAATGGCCAAGGCACAGGTGGTCTGGGAAAACAGAATTTTGTAGAGGCAAAACCCAGGTTTCCCTTCTCTAATTCTGGATATAGAAGACCTTCGCATGAGTCCGGTACAAACAACTTGAAAAATGCATTTCATTTTACTTAAAATTTGGAGGTGAGGGGGAGGAAGTGGGAGGACTCACAAATCCACTTTATGCATTTGATGTTTATTACGATTCTATTCTCCCCACTGATGTTCAAGAAATTATAAAACCTGTAAACCTGTATAAAAGCTGTAAACCGGATAGTAAAAAAAAACAGTGATTGAATGACTAAAGTTATTTAAGAACATAATCCTAACATCTTGTTACCAGATGAGACATTGAAAACGAATGTATATAATAGCGTACAGTTATAAATCTAAGGTATGCATCAATTTATTTTTTATTAAAATTCTTTAAGATTTAAATACTTTAATTATCAGTTAATTGACTTACCTATAGAGCCATATTTTCAGAGAGACAAATCAAGCTATCCTATTTATCCCTTATACCTTGGACCGAAAAAGCAGGTTGGGATTCTAGGCTAATAAAAGATTTAGAATAGAACTGACTAGCCACAATAATACTTGAAGGAAAATGATATGAAAAAAAGTAGAAAAAGAAAAGGAAATATAATTTTTCAAAAAAATTGACTGGAAAATTTAAACTCGTACAGTAGAAAACTCGTACAATTTAGATTTTTGCTTCAATTTAGCCAATTTCGGAATTGGACAAACGTAATTTGAATTCTATTCTACGTTTTTTTCCTTTTCCTTTTTTATTCCTACCTAAATAAAGTCTGTCTTTAAGTATTATACTTGAAGACAGAAATTCCTTATATGATTCAAATTTCAAACAAGAAGGAACTTTTGTAATATTTGACAAGTACTATTCCTGGTTCTTTTTTACTGATAGTTTAATCAGTAAAAGGGAAGTAAAATAGAAATAGAAAAGGGAATATAACCAAAAATATCAAATGGAAAGCTTAATCGTACAATGATGGCTAAGAAATTGGTAGTAGGGGAGAAGAGGATGTTGGACAGGCTAAATCTCGGATTCGTTTCTCTAATCCTGAATATAATTTTTGATGTTCACGTGATTCCGGTTTAAATAAGTTGAAAAATGCTTACCATTCTACTGAAAGCTTGGTGGCGAGGGGGAAGAGTGTTGGAGGAAACCTCTCCAATTTTAGCCTTTGAAGTTTATCACGGTTCAATTCTCCCCAATGGTGTTCAAGAAACGGTGCTATAAAAACACTTGGAACGAAAGAAAAAGATTAAGTTTCACGTAAATAATGGATTTAAAGCAGAACTTACCAGCCAGAACAAAATTTGAAGAAAACTAATATATAAATACTTACTTACTTAGTACTTAGTTCCTCCTGAGCCATTTGGGGCACATAGGGCATCGACGAAGCCTCTTTAAACGTTACGTATTGGCGCTGTGGCAAGTACATCCTCCCACTGGGGTTGTAGTGATGTGTGAGCACTGCGTAGATCACGATCGTACGTGTGTCTGAGAGCGTTTCTCGGTCTTCCCCTCTGTCGACGCCCACGCGGCTGCCATTGTTGAACCTGGTACGGGATTCTGGAGTCCTCCATTCAAAGTACGTGGCCAAAATGGCTCCATCTCTTCTTCTTAATCACTTCAGTAATAAGCGGTTTGCCAGTTCTTCTGCGGACCTCAATGTTGCTGACTCTTTGACGCCAACCGATATTCAGCACACGTCTCAAGCACATATTTTAAAAAGCTGTGAGTCTTTTCTCTGTCCCAACATCTAGTTTCCAGCACTCACTGGCATACAATAGCACGGACAAAACGTTGCTATTAAGAAGTCACAGCTTTAGTGTAAGTTTGTTCAAAGCAGCGTTTGCCATTCCAGTTCTTCTCTTGACCTCAATTTGCACCTCTCCTGTGTAATCGATCCACCTTCCGAGGTAATTAAAATCATGGACTTGTTCGACTCTGTGCAGGAGCTCGACTGGCGAGCTTGATGTAGCCATTGATTTTGTCTTGTTTATGTTGACGTTTAAGCCAACTTTCTTCGCTTTAACGCTCACTTTATTAAGGAGCTCCTGGAGTCTATATATATATATATATATATATATATATATATATTAAATTTGTTTTTAGTTTTTTGGTGGATTTGTTTTTTTTTTTTGATTGTGTTTTTGTTTGGTTTTTTTGTTTTTTTTTATTCTTGTTTTTTATATATATATATATATATATATATATATATATATATATATATATATATATATATATATATATATATATATATATATATATATATATATATATATATATATATATATATATATATATATATATATATATATATATATATATATATATATATATATATATATATATATATATATATATATATATTTTTTATAATTTTAATAATGGAATAAATAAAGGTTAATATTATTATATTATAATATATTTTAAATAAAATTAAGTATTTTTTTTTGTGTGGTGGTTTGGTGGATGGGGGGGGGTGTGTGGTGTTTTTTTTGGATTTTTATTGTTTGTGTGTTTTTTTTTTTTTTTTTTTTTTTTTTTGTGTTTGTTTGTTTTTTTTGTTTTTATTTTTTTTTTTTTTTTTGTCTATCTTGTGTGTTTGTTTTTGTGCGTGTGTGTGTGTGTGTGCGGGTGCGTGTGTGCGTGTGGGTGCGTGTGTGTGTGTATGTGTTTGTGTATGTGTGTGTGTGTGTGTGTGTGTGTGTGTGTGTGTGTGTGTGTGTGTGTGTGTGTGTGTGTGTGTGTGTGTGTGTGTGTGTGTGTGTGTGTGTGTGTGTGTGTGTGTGTGTGTGTGTGTGTGTGTGTGTGTGTGTGTGTGTGTGTGTGTGTGTGTGTGTGTGTGTGTGTGTGTGTGTGTGTGTGTGTGTGTGTGTGTGTGTGTGTGTGTGTGTGTGTGTGTGTGTGTGTGTGTGTGTGTGTGTGTGTGTGTGTGTGTGTGTGTGTGTGTATATATATATATATATATATATATATATTGAAATAGAAAAGGGTCGACTGAAAAACTTAATTGTTCAGTGATTTTTGCTTTAACTTGGTTAATTCCCGCAAGGCACTACCACAATTTAAGTTCTATATTACTTTTTTTTACTTTACTTTTATTTATACTTTTATATTATACATTATTTAAGAATTTTATACTATTTTTTCAACTTCCTGGATAAGACAACGGGACCTCGATTTCAATTTTTTAATTTTGTTGCCATGGTTATAATTTTTAGGTTTTACTGATTTGTTTATGTGTTCTAAGCCCGAATGGTTTTAATTTCTGCTTTATCTTCTTCATTTCCACTTAAAACACCTTGTTAACTATTCAGACGGAACATCCGCTTTATTTCTTTCTGGATAAGTTCTTAGAAGCTAAAATAAGAAATTAAAAAGTGAAAAAAAATCGATTAAATCTAACACTAACCTCGAAGAAAATTAAAAATTTTGTGTTTACCCAGAATACCTACAAAACTTAGTTTTTGTTTAAATGAAACAATTTCAAAGAATAATAAGGCAACCGGCATTCGCGCCTTATTCTTCGGGCATTTGCGGCTTTTGGTTAGTAAGACAAATCTTATGGATTAGTGTGAACGGTACTCATGCATAATACCAAGATGACAAGCAGAAAAAAAAACAATCAATAATTAGAAAGCATCATGAAGGACACGTTTCACCTATAGAATACCAAACAATTTTGGGTAGTAATATGGACCGTAATTGTTAGATTTTTTTTTCTTTGCAGAACTTTTTGTTTGCTTTTACATAAATTAAAAAAAAAACTTTCCAAATTGTATTTTTACAAGAAATTAAAGAGCGATATCGAGATCTATAACAAGCAGAAATCAAATCACATTAAGAATCTAACTTCAGAAGAGCACAAATTACTATAAATCAATTAATGAAGCCTAGAACGAACGAAAGTTAAAACGAATAACCATCTTAAACATAGAAATTAATAGAAAGAATCATGATTGAGCAAAGGAAACATAAAACTGACATAAACTAACGTGAATAATGATGTAAAATCTACAGATTTAACTTGAAATTTTCAAAGAATAGTTGTGGAACACAGTGAACACAAATGGACTATAAGAAAAGAACACAGAAACCCTAATTCGATATCGGCTAGGCTATTATCTTCCCGTGGACCACGCGCCGTGGTTCTTAAGGGCGTCCGATCTATTTGATAAACTTGAAGAAAAAATTAGAGCAAAATAATGTTTGTACACATCTGTGGAGACAAACTGTCCTTTGTTTAGTAACCATATTGTTTTTTACTATGATAATTAGCAGTTGAATCATAAAAATTCACCAAGAATAAAAAATAAGGCAACTATTGTGAAACATTCAGATACCAAAGTTAATACTATGAATTAAACCACCTATACATCGTTGATATTACAAATTTAACGTTAGAATAGTTCCAATGCAATTCCTAGTAAAATATTTGTTGGTTTATATGGCCGATTTGGGACTATGGGCTTGGGGTCCACTTTCACGATAGCCGACTATATTTCCATATTATTGTAATTTATCTCTGTGCATTTAAGTTCATCCGTCCGGAATTTCACCACCCCAACTCCTTGAATAAATTCTTTAGCCATCCCTAATGGTTTTTTTTTACATACGGTCGTTTTTTTTACGTTTTTTTTTTACTCTAACTAATAGTTAATTCATGTTTTGAGTGGAAAACAGAAATGGGATTTTCAAATCGGTCCAACTACAACAGAAAATCAAAATCCCTTGCAAATTTAAATTTCTCAGTTTTCAAACTGCTCAGGAAAGCAAAACAAAAATTCATACTAATTAATGAAAACATTCAAGAAGCAATAATTTTTTTCAAGCTAATAAGTGTAGATCTTTTTTTTCATCGCAATAGTTCTTTCACAAAAATAGAACGTGTAAATTGAAGCAAGCTATGCAAAATTTCTAAATTGATAAACGCTGCAGGTCTTTTGTTTTTGCTGTCCATCTAAGATATTTTCTCTCCGACCCCCCAATATCTTAGCCATAAAATACATAGGCTATGTTCCATCTTAATTGAATCTGAATTATATAAGAAATTTTCGTCTATATGCTTTGAGGATCAAAGTAGGTCTAACACGCCTCCAATACCTCCCCCAGCTGTCAAATTTTTAATGTAATGGTAGGCACGTGAAGCCTTGATCGAATTGGCATCATTTACAAAAGTAGTTTCAATCTATACTATTTAAAGCAAAATTTGGGCCTGCGGCCACAAGCACATAACATAACCGTAAAGTTAAATGTTTTTTTAGTAACTGCAAAGTCATCGAACAGTATACAAAAATATTGAATTGATTTGTCTGGTAGCATTTTGGTCTTGCCAGCTATAATGCCCATAGTGAGTAAAATATAATCTTAAATAATCTTAAATAAATCTTATAATCTATAATCTAAATAATCTTAAATCTTAAATAATCTAATATATAATCTTAAATCATTAGAAATGTGCTTTCGTATTACTTGAAATGAAGATAACAAAAGACATAATGTGAACTCTGGAAATCCGGTTATATGTCTCTATACAAGTTTCAGAGAGATGAACTGGATTTTTTTTTCAAATTAGAGACATACGAAGTGGAAATTTATCAAGATTCAGTCAGACACAGGAACTATTACCAGCTCATAAGCAGTACATTATAGTCTGCAACATATGAATTAGCTATTTACCACAGTGTAAGAGAGATTTATTGGATTCTTTTTAGCACAGTTCATATATTATCCAGTATGATCATTCTCTGTCTCACCCATTATAAAAACCCGGACCAGGGTGCGAGTGCTCCGGAGAACGTTTTGGCAGATATAAACATGTTAGACATGCTACACAGGTTAGTCTGTTTCCGAATGTTTCCATCAAAGTGCATTGAAACAAACGGAAATAAAGCTAATGCAGAAACAAGCTAGACAAGCGAGACAAGCTAAGGCAGAAATAAGTGGGAGGAGCTTTTTGTTCACGAAGACCAGAAATGATCTGCGATAAGCTTACTGGTATATTCTGTCTACTGTGCTTTTTAGAGTTAGAGACATATGAAGTAGGAATTCATCAAGATTTATTCAGACACATACACCACAACGACCTCACATGTGGTAAACTAGAGTCTGAATAGTCTCCGAAGCCGCGCCACGCCGAAATGACGGCAGCGAATGTGTGATTCAGTATTGGCGGCGGCGTTTTTTGGCGGCGCGCCGCCGATTTTAGACCGGCGGCGCGCCCCGGCGCGCCCAATTTTCTGATTAAAAATAATAATAAAAATTCCACTTCAAAAAGCACGTTCAACCTCGATTTTAGTAAGAATTTTTAAATGGTTGGCTAAAAACATTGTTGGGCCGTGCGGAAAGTGTTTATGTTCACCGTCAATCAGACCAAGTAGAAGTCTCATTTTTAGCCACTAGACACAGGGAAACCTATGTTGTGTTTATGTTTAACATCGCATTATTCCTATAAAATCCTGTGTTTAGTCATTTCCTTCTTGTTAATGATTAGGGCTAATGTGTGTCTAACTTTCAAAGTTTGAATTTCAAACATCTCCTCTTCATCAAATACATACGAAAAGCAAGTGAAAAAAAATAATAATAACAACATCGAGAAAACACTGTATACAAATCAGATACCATGGCTTAACAACACCAACAATTTTAAATCAGCGGTCACATCACTTCAGTTACAATTGATGCAACAAAAGTGAGTTTGTTCACTCTGCCTGGAGCCATTGATCTTTTTGCAGTCACTATCAGTACTGTCGTGCTAAAAAGCCGTTTAGCTGGGGCACTTGTGGCCGGTACAGCCAGAACTTGACGAGCGCAAACTGCCACTCGTGGGATTTGATTCTAGTATTGGACCTTGGGATCCCATAGAATGCCGCAAATGGGCTTCTTCTTTGTATCTGCTGAAATAAGTTGTTTTATAAGGGAGAACAAACCTGCACCTTCACCATAGGGCTCCTGCGCCCTACACTACAGGAGGAACTAAACTGCACCTTTACCCTCTTTTCTTATCAACACGGAATAACCCTCCGAAATTCTTTTAAGTGGTCAAGTTATAACGTTTCAAGTCAAAGTTTAAGGCTACTTTAACTTCAGTGGGCTCTGCTAACTGTGCAAAAGAAAAGTAATTCATTTCTATAGATATATTTCTATACTAGCTCTAGATAATCTACCAAGCGGGAAACTACCGCAAATCAGGATTGATAAATAAATGAAACCCAACACGAACAGAAATAACAATAAATAACTGAGTCAAACTCAAAACGAGCAGAAATTAACATAAGTTGGGCTCAAAACCCTTATGCCTTCCCAAGGCCAGAACATAATTTTCACTTTACTGAAAAAATATAAATGTTTTTACTTTTATAACTTTAATAAGTCAAATAGTATTAACATTTTTATTACTAAATATCAGTATATGTATATTAAACTGACAATGCGTATTCATTTGTATTTTTTTCAGTAAAGTACAAATTATGTTCTGGCCTTGGGAAAGCATAGGGGTTTTGAGCCCAACTTATGTTAATTTCTGCTCGGTTTGAGTTTGACTCGGTTATTTATTGTAATTTCTGTTCGTTTTGGGTTTCATTTATTTATCGATGCTGATTTGTGGTAGTTTCACGCTTGGAAGATTATTTGATTTTAATTTTGCTAATTTTTTGTTTAATGGAGTTCTTTACTTTTCTTTGAAAAAACTTATTATTTGGAAACAGTTTTTTTAATTAGTTTCTTTTCGTTTTATATTGACAGAGTCTTTTCAGGGAAAAAGAAAATAAGACTTTGAATCTTTTCGTTTTTTTAAGAATTTATAGTTTTGGCCTGCTATTTGTACGCTGGAAAACAATTTTCAGCAAAATTTAACAACATAGACCCTTTTAAAAATCTGGACACATATAGTAGTGTTTAATTTAGTTTCATACCTCCTCTAGATGACCTGAAATGGAAAACTTGTTAAAATTCGCAAAAAAATCTGTTTACTTTCTCTGATAGCTTGGATACACTTACGCTATTTTGATTTGGTTGAGTTTTAAGAGCAGAAGTAGCCCTGAAAGTTTGAACATAATAACCTCAGTCGTTCTTGGGATACTGCTGAAATGCCTTATTGGGAAATAGCATAAACACAGTGCATTTTGATTTAATCTTATGGCAACATAAGTTTCCCTCCAACCACTTTCGACTATCAAAAAGGGCATCAGCCCTTTCTATTTTCAATCGAATGAGCCCTTTTCAAAGTTCCTACGACAACTCCTTTGATACAAAGTGCCCTGGTCTAAACAACAACAACAACAACAAAATAATACATTAGATCCACATCGATCTTTACAAAAAAAAATGTCAAGCCTTCCAATTACTTTCGACTATTAAAAAGGGCACTAAGCCTTTCGAATTCCAATCGAATGAGCCTTTTTCGAGTTTCTACGACAACACTTCCTATAAACACCTTATATGGCCCCAGGGCATAAATTATAACTCTTACCCTAAGGGCTGTGAGGGTGGTTGTCATCCTCTAAGATCTAATTTCCAGAACTTGCAACTACGTTAAACAAAATGGCTATCTCAAAATTTTGATTGTGTGTGTTGCGGGAAATGGTGGGAGTGGAAGGGGTGTTAGTTGCCTTTCAATCATTTTCGACTATTAAAAAGGGCACAAACCACTCCAATCTCTAATTGAATGAGCCCTTTTCAAAGTTTCTACGACAACTTCTTCGATACGAAGTGCCCAGGTCTAAAGGAAAAAATAATAAATAATACATTGTGCGAACATCGTTCTTATATACCCCCAGGGCATAACTACAAAATCCTTGCCCTAAGGGTTGTGGGGGAGTAACCTCCTCAAAAAACATATTTTCTCTCTGGAAATCAGTTACTCTGAACAAAATGGCTATCTTAAAATTTTGATTGGATGTGTTTGGGGAAACGGTGGGCGTGGAAGGGGTGTTAGCTGCCTTAAATAGCGACAAAGACCACACTGCCTTTCCATCATAAACAAATAAGTAGAACAACAGGGAAATTTTTTATACAAGACAGTGGAACGCAACTTTAAATGATATTTCGACCCTATATCCCAGGGCCGTCCTCAGCAAAACAGACGAAGAGAATAAAAACACTATAAAAGAAACTTACATTAAAATTCAATCATTAAAACTGTTTAAAAAAATGTTTTAAAACGACTCTAATATCATTACTTCAAGGAAGTTCAACCAGGACTGGTACTCCAAACGAAATGAATAGAGAACAATTCGTTCAGATGGAATTAAAATACTTACAGACAAGCTTTTAAAGCTAATCTCGCCTTCTTGGCAGCCAGGCTAGAAGGTCTATTCGTAATAGGTTGAGTGGAGTTATTTACAGGTTTTTTAATATAATTAGTCAAATCATTTTTAATTAAATTTGTTTATAGGGCATTAAGCGAGTACTCTCCCAAATCCCTATTTAAAGAAGTATTGCTATTTTTTTTTATTTTAATTTCAACTGCCTCTCGAAAAACCTGTTTTATGCCTAAATTATTGATAATAAAGCAAGTATTTTCAAAAAGCATTTTATGACTAGGGTTATCAAAAATGTGACTGTTTAAAGCAGAATCAAAGGAAATATTTGTATTATTAAAATTTAAAGCTTTAGTTATGTCATGTTTGTATTGTTGTAGATGTGTATCTAAAATTTTATGTGCCCTACTAACAAAAAAATTGCCACAGTCACATGGTATTTTATAAACCCCTCACTGGCGAGTAACTGGGGTTTTATATTTAACAGAATTTAAGAGATTCATGATTTTAAAATTATTTGTAAATACAACATAAAAATTATTTTGTGTGCAAACTTTTTTTAAACTTGTAGTGACTTTTGGAATATATGGAAGGTAAATTATATTTGAGGGCTTGACAGGAACTTCACATTGCAAAAGACCCTTAATTTTACGGGAGTGTCTTGCCAATCTTCGGCTAATTGTATTGTTAATAAAGACAATAGGATAACCGTTTCCAAAAAGTATGTCTCTAATAAAATTTAGTTCATGTGTGATATAAGATTCAGAGCAAATGTTTAGGGCACGGTCAACAAGAGATGAAACAACACCTATTTTAACTTGTGGGGGGTGATTGGATTTAAAATGTAGATATCTGTTATTTTGTGTGGGTTTTCTGTAAATTGTAAAATCCAGTTTATCAATGTCACGAATAATTAAAACATCCATAAACGGTAATTTATTTGCATTTTCAATTTCTAAGGTAAATTGTAAATTTCGGTCATATGTATTAAGGTGATCTAGAAACCCCCTAAGTTCATTTTCCCCATAATTCCAGAGCGATATTACATCATCCATATAATGCCCCCAATAGGCTATACATGTTTTAAAAAATATGAATTTAAGGCCCAATTTTCAAGGTGTTCTACACAAATGTTCGCTAATAACCCGGATAGCGCTGCACCCATAGGGAGACCATTTTTTTGTTGATAAAAATAATTACGGAACTGAAAATACATTGAATACTTATTACAAATTTTGACTAGGGACATTAAAACCTCACAATCTATTCCTGTTGTTGAATCTTCAATTAAATGATAGTTTTCTTCTATTTTATTTTTTAATAACTGCTCAGATATTGCTACATCAATATTTGTGTACATAGAAACTATGTCGAAACTACTTACTATTGTATTTTCTGAAATGCTTGCACCAGGGCCGTATCCAGGATTTTTGTTCAGGGGGGGTTTTACTAATTTTTGACTTTTTTTTGGGGGGGGGGGTTACTAATTTTCGACTCAGTTTTCGACTAATTTTTACCTAGGTTTTACTAATTTTCGACTTATTTTCGAGTCGGTCAAAAATTTCGGGGGGGGGGGGTTCAAACCGGGTAACCCCTCCCCCTGGATACGGCCTTGGCTTGCACTTTTAAGTTTTTCTACTAAGTCTACCGAATTACATATGTAGGATTTTTGGGGATAAACTAACAGTTTGAAGGCTGTACATAACAACTTTCCAATATTGGAAGCAGGGGTTTTCGTACATGCTACAATTGGCCTTAAGGGAATACCTTGCTTGTGTAATTTCGGTAAACCGTAAAACTTTGGGCAAAAGCTACCTCGGGGGAGAAATTTATTATACAATTGTGGGGTGATTATGCCATTTTGTTTTATATTCTTTAATTCGGTTATAATTTTATTCGCAAACTTATAAATATGGTCGTGAGTCATAGAAGTATATGTATTTGTGTCATTTAAGTGTGAATAAATTTTATTGTCGTAATCTAAGGTATCCATGACTACAAGTGAATTTCCCTTGTCTGCTTTAGTTATTACAATTGAAGGGTCTTTGCGAAGATTAGACAAAATTTTCATGTCATGCGAAATTTCTGGTGTCAAATTAGTATGAGATGTAACTTTTTTTTGGCTGCCGTAAAGTGTATTAATAAAACAAGACCTTACTTCATCTGGGTTAGAAAAGGATGTGTAGTAATCTCTCCTCTAGAGCTCTTGAACCTAAGGAAATCCAAACTCTTGAAAAAGGTCCAAATTTTCTTTTCCACCAAAATAAGTTCCTGTGGCAGATATTGTTTCCTCCTTAGAATCTGCTTTGCACAAACACTACACATCCATTTCTAACCCAGATGAAGTGAGGTCTTTTTTTTATTAATACACTTTACGGCAGCCAAAAAAAAAGTTACATCTACTAATACTAATCATACTTACATCATACATCATATTAATTTGACACCAGAAATTTCGCACGACATGAAAATTTTGTTGTTCTACTTATTTGTTTATGTTAGCTGCCTTCCAATCACTTTCGACTATTAAAAAGGGCACTAGCTATTCCAATTTCCAATCGAATGAGCCCTTTTCGAAGTTTCTACGACAACTCCTTCGATACGAATTGCCCTGGTATGGAAAAAAACAAAAAAATAAATAAATAATAAATTGTGCCAACATTCTTCTTTACTTAGACAGATCGATTGCGCTGCCTATGATAACATTCTGAATTGCCTAATACTCTTTTAGCTACCTCTTTTCATCCGAAAAATCAGAAAGAAAATGAACAGAATTTTAAAGTGGAAGGTAGAATTTTTGTTTCAAGAAAAATTTCTTCTTCTCCTTCCTACGAACCGATAGGCCTATACATGGCGAGCCCAAGATGACAGTATTTATTCTTAAGAAACAGATTAGCTGGGATGACGGTTGAAGCCCGGAGGTCGATATCGATAACCAAAAAAGAGAGAAAAAAAACAAAAAAAAAACGGCGGCAGCCTCGTGACGCCGCCACCAATAGACTCAGCGGCAGCGTCAGCGCGCTGATGCAAGTTCGGCGGCGCACCGCCGTTTTTTTTCGGTGGCACACCTCCGACAGTTCGGCGTGGCTTCGGGGTCAAAGTCTGAAGTATGTGAATTAGATTTATTTACCATAGCTTGAGAGCGATGAATCGGATTCTTTTTCGAGTTAGACACATATGAAGTGGGAACACAACTGATTTTCACCTGCACACGATACCTGCAGCCAACCTACAATTGCCACCTTTTTTCTAATAACTTCATTCAAGTTAGGTTCATTTAGGTTCAAATAGTGTGGCGCGCCATGAAAAGAGAACCTAAATGAGCCTAACTGGCTACAGGTACCCGGGTAAAGGTTAAAAGTCAATTGTGCTACCATCACCTGTGTTCCCAGTTCATATGTGTCTAACTTTCGAAAAAGAATCTGATTCACCACTCTCAAGCTTTGATATAAATATTTAATTCACATATTTCAGACTCTAGTTTACCACTTGTGAGCTGGCAATAGCGGCTGTTTCTGACTGAATCTTCATAAATTCGCACTTCATATGTCTCTATCCGTAAAAAGTATACCATTCATCTCTCTCAGACTGTGGTAAAAACCGAGTTCACCCGTTTCAGACTCTAGTATACTACTTGTAAGATGGTAATATTTTCTGTGTCTGGCTTAATCTTGATAAATTCCAATTTTATATACCTCTAAATTTGAAAAAAAATCCGATTCATCTCTGTCAAACTTTGGTAAAAACCTAATTCACCTTTTTCAGACCCTACAACCCCACTTTTGAGCAGGTAGTAGTATATTTATCTGACTGAATCTTGATAAAATCCCACTTTATATGTCTCTAACTCTATAAAGAATCCAATTCTTCCTTCTTAGACTTTGGTGAAAGCATAATTAACCTATTTAAGACTCTAGAATACCACTTTTGAGCTGATAGTAATGTTGGTGTGTTACTGAATCTTCCGTCTCTAACCCTAAACTAATCTGATTCATCTCTCACAGACTTTGGTAAAAAACTTATTTGCCTATTTCAGACTCTAGTATAGTACTTGTGAGCTGGTAGCAGTGTCTGTGTATGACTGAATCTTGATAAATTCTCGTTTCATATCTCTCTAACTTTAAAAAGACTCCGATTAATTTATCTTAGACTTTGGTAAAAACCTAATTCACCAATTTTAGACTCTAGTATACCACTTGTGAAATGATAGTAATGTCAGTTGTTTGAATGAATGTTGTGTCTCTATCTCTAAAAATCCGATTCATCTCTCTAATATCTTGGTAAGGAAATAATCCACTTATTCACCTCTCTCAGACTTTGGTAAAATCTAATCCATCCGTTTGAGACTCTAGTATACCACTTGTGATTTGGTAGTAATGTCTGTGGCTGACTGAATCTTAATGAATTCCTACTTCATATGTATCTAACTCTAAAAAAATCCGATTCATTCCTCTCCGACTTTCGTAAAAACTTTTTAGACTTTCTTAAAAACTCTCAGGCTTTCGTAATTCACTTATTTAAGACTCTTGTATACCACTTTTGAGCTGATAGTAATGTCGGCCTCCTACTGAATTTTGTGTCTTTAATTCTTAAAAAAATCTGATTCATCTATCTCAGACTTTGGTAAAAAAAAGAACTAAATCACCTATTTCAGACTCTAGTATACAACTTGGGAGCTGGTAGTAATGTCTTTTTCTGATATAATTTTGATAAATTTCTCCTGCAAATGATTCTATCTGTAAAAAGAATCAGATTCATCTCTCTCAGACTTTGGTAAAAACGTAATTTACATAATTCAGACTGTAGTTTATCAATTGCGAGTCGGTAGTCGTGTCCGTATCTGACTGAATCTTAATAAATTCCGACTTCATATGACTCTTCCTCTGAAAAGAATCCGAATCCTCTCTCTCAGTCTTAGGTAAAAACCTAATTCACCTATTTTGAACTCTAGTGAACTTGTGAGCTGGTAGTAGTGTACGCGTCTGACTGAATCTTGATAAATTCCCACTTCATATGTCTCTAACTGTAAAGAGAATCCGATTTATCTCTTTCAAACTTTGGTAAACAACCTAATTCACCCTTTTCAGACGCTAGTATACCACTTGTGAGCTATTATTAGTGTCTGTGTCTGACTGAATCTTGATAAATTCCCATTTCATATGTGTCTAGCTCTAAAAAGAATCCAGTTCATCTCTCTCAAACTTTGGGAAAAACCTAATTCTAATATTTCAGACTCTAGTATATCACTTGTGAGCTGGTAGTAACGTCTTTATCTGAATGAATATTGAAAAATTCCCCCTTCATATGTCTCTAACTCTAAACAGAATCCGATTCATTTTTCTCTGACTTTGATAAAAACCTAATTTACCCGTTCCAGACTCTAGTATACCACTTTTGAGCTGCTAGTAGGATCTTTGTTTGACTTAATCTTGTGTCTATAATCCTAAAAAGAATCCGATTCATCTCTCTCAGACTTTGGAAAAACAATAATTCACCTATTTCAGACTCTAGTATACCACATGTAAGATGATAGTAGTGTACGAGGTTTACTGAATCCTGATAAATTTCAACTTCATAGAAACCGCTTGATATCTCTCAGACTTTGGTAAAAATGTAATTCAGACTACAGTATACGACTTGTGAGCTTTTAGTAGTGTCTGTTTCTGAATGAATCTTAATAAATTCTCGCTTCATACCTTTCTAATTCTAAAAAGAATCCTATTCTTCCCTCTTAGACTTTGGTAAAAACCTAATTCACCTATTTTATACTCTAGTATACCACTTGTGATCTGATATTAGTGTCTTTGTTTGACTGAATCTTGACAAATTCCTACTCCATATGTCTTTTATTCGAAAAGGAATTCAGTTCATCTATCTCAGACTTTGAAAAAACCTAATTCACTAATTTAAGACTCTAGTATCCCACTTGTAAGATGATAGTAATTTCGGTGTCTGACTGAATCTTGTGTTTCTAATTCTAAAAGGAATCCAATTCATCTCACTGAAACTTTGGTAAAAAACTAATTCACCTATTTCAGAATCTAGTATACCACTTGTTAGATGGTAGTGATGTCTGTATCTGTCTAAATCTTGATCAAATTCCCCTTCATATGTCTCTAACTCTAAAAGGAATCCGATTGATTTCTCTCAGACTTTGTTAGAAACATAATTCACCCGTTCCAGATTCTAGTATACCACTTGTGAGCTGGTAGTAGTGTCTTTGCATGACTGAAACCTGATAAATTCTCATTTTATATGTCTCCATCTCTAAAAGGAATCCGATTAATATCTCACAAACTTTGGTAAACAATCTAATTAACCCGTTTCTGACTCTAGTATACCACTTGTGAGATCTTAGTAGTGTCTGTGTCTGACTGATTCTTGATAAAATCGCACTTCATATGTCTTTAACCCTAAAAAGAGTCTGACTCATCCATGGGCGCCCATTAGCTGAATTCCAGGCGGGGGGGGGGCCAACCGGGTCTAAGGGGCACGTTTAATGCTATATAATAGAAAACTCGGAAAAAAATATAAAACAAAGGTAGCATCATTCAGCCATGGGGGGGGCGGGTACTATATATATACCCGTATATATATATATATGTATATATATATATATATATATGATATATATATATATATATATATATATTATATATATATATATATATATATATATATATATATATATATATAGTATATATATATATATGATATATATATATATATATATATATATATATATATATATATATATATGTATTTAACTCTAAAAACAATCCAATTCGTCTCTCCAAGACTTTTGTAAAAACCTAATTCACCAGTTTAAGACTCTAGTGTACCACCTGTAAGATCAGATTAATGTCGGTGTCTGACTGAATCTTGTGTCTCTACCTCTAAAAAGAATAAAATTCATCTCTCTCAGACTTTGATAAAAACCTGATTCACCTATTTCAGACTCTTGTATACCACTAGTGAGCTGATAGTACTGTCTGTGTCTGACTGAATCCTGATAAGTTCCCATTTCATATCTCTCTAACTCTAAAAAGAATCCGATTCATCTCTCTTAGACTTTGGTAAAAACCTAATTCTCCTTATCTTTCCGTAAACCTAATCTGTCTCTACCTCTAAAAAGAATCCAGTTCATCTTTCTTAAACTTTGGTAAAAACCTAATTCACATATTTCAGAATCTAGTGTACCACTTGTGAGCTGGTAATAATGTTTGTGTCTGATTGAATCTTGATCAATTTCCTCTTCATATGTCTCTAACTCTAAAAATAATCCGATTCATCTCTCACACTTTGGTAAAAACCTAATCCAGCCACGTCCGACTCTAATATACCACTGGTTTGCTGTTAGTAGTGTTATTTCTGACTGAATCTTGATAAATATCCGCTTCATATGTCTTTAACTCTAAAAATAATCCATCTATCTCATGCTTTGGCAAAAACCTAATTCATCCATTCTAGAGTCTAGTGTACCACTTGTTAGTTGATAGTAGTGTCTGTGTCTTATTGAATTCTGATAAATTTACATTAATATGTAACTCTAACTCTAAAAAGAATCCGATTCGTCTCTCTCAGACTTTCGTAAAAACTTAATTCACCCGTTTCAGACTCTAGTATACCACATGTGAGCTTGTACTAATATATGTGTTTAACTGAATAATGTGTCTCTAACTCTAAAAAGAATCCGATTCACCTCTCTCAGACTTTGGTAAAAGCGTAATTCACCTATTTCAGACTACATTACACCACTTGTGAGCTGGTAGTAGTGGCTGTGTTTGACTGAATCTTGAAAAATTCTCGCTTCATATCTCTCTAACTGTAAAAAGAATCCGATGAATCTCTCTTAGACTTTGGTAAAAGCATAATTCATCGATTTTAGACTCTAGTATACCACTTTTGAGCTTATAGTAATGTCTGTGTTTGACTGAATTTTGATAAGTTCTTACTTCATGTGTATCTAACTCTAAAAAGAATCCGATTCATCTCTCTCAGACTTCCGTAAAAACTTATTTCCCCTATTTAAGACTCTAGTATATCACTTTTGAGATGATAGTAATTTCAGTTTCTGACTGAATTTTGTGTCTCTAACTCTAAAAAGAATCCCATTCATCTCTCTCAGAGTTTGGAAAAAAACCTAATTCACCTTATTCAGACTCTAGTATTTCACTTTTGAGCTGGTAGTAATGTTTGTCTATGACTGAAACTTGATAGATTCCCTTTTCATATGTCTCTAACTCTAAAAAGAATCCAATTCATCTCTCTCAGACCTTGGTGAAAAGCCTGATTCATCTATTTCGGACTGTAGTATATAATTTTTGAGCCGGGTGTAGTGTCTGTTTCTATCTGAATCTTGAGATATTCTCACTTCATATGACTCTAACTCTAAAAAGAATCCAATTCATCACTCTCAGACTTTGGTAAAAACCTAATTCACCTATTTCAGACTCTTGTATATCAGTTGCAAGCCGGTATACCACTTGTTTGCTGATAGTATTGTCTATGTCTGACTGAATTGTGATTAATTCCTACTCCAAATGTCTTTAACTCTAAAAAGAATTATATTCATCTCTCTCAGATCTTGGTAAAAAACCTAATTCACCCGTTTCAGACTTTAGTTTACCATTTGTAGGCTCTTATTAATTTCTGTGTTTGACTGATTTGCCACTTCATATGTCTCTAACTCTAAAAAATTCGATTTTTCTCTCTCAGACTTTGGTAAAACCTAATTCATCCGTTTCAGACTCTAGTATACCACTTGTGAGCTGGTAGTAGTGTCTGTGCCTCATTGAATCCTGATAAATGCTTACTTAATATGTCTCTAACTCTAAAAAGAATCCGATTCGTATCTCTCAGTTTTGGTAAAAACCTAATTCACTTTTTTCAGATTCTAGTATACCGCATGTGAGCTGGTAGTAGTATCTGTGTTTGACTAAATCTTGTGTCTCTAATCGCTAATCTCTAAAAACCTAATTCACCCATTCTAGAGTCTAGTATACCACTTGTGAGTTGATAGTAGGGTCTGTGTCTTATTGAATCCTGATAAATTCTTACTTAATATGTAACTCTAACTCGTAACTGTAAATGTAACTAACACTAACTGTAACTATAACACTCTCGTTTCACACCTCTCTAAAATCTAAAAAGAATACGATTCATCTTCCTCCGACTTTGGTAAAAACGAAATTCACCTATTTCAGACTACAGTACACCATTTGTGAGTTGGTAGTAGTGTCTGTGTCTGACTGATTCTTGAGAAATTCTTACTTCATATGTATCTAACTCTAAAAAGAATCGGATTCATCCCTCTCAGACTTTCGTAAAAACCTAATTCACCAATTTAAAACTCTAGTATATGACTTGTGAGATGATAGTAATGCCAGTGTCTGACTGAATCTTGTGTCTGTAACTCTAAAAATAATCCGATTCATCTCTCTCAGACTTTGGCAAAAAAAACTAATTCATCTTTTCCAGACTCTAGAATACCACTTTTTATCTGCTAGTAATTTCTGGTGTCTGACTGAATCTTGATAAACTCCCCCTTCATATGTCTCTAACTAAAAAAAAAATCCGATTCATCCCTCTCAGACTTTGGTAAAAGCCTAATTCACCTATTTCAGACTGCAGTATATCATTTTCGAGCTGGTAGTAGTGTCTGTGTCCGACTGAATCTTGATAAATTTCCGCTTCGTATGACTCTACTTCTAAAACGTAGCCAATTCATCTCTCTCTGACTTTTATGAAAACCTAATTCATCTATTTCAGACTCCACTTGTTTCAGTTACCACCTGTTAGCTGTTAGTAGTGTCTGTGTCTACTCCCACATCATATGTCTCTACCTCTGAAAATAGTTCGATTCATCTCTCTCAGACATTCATGAAAACCTAATTCACCTATTTCAGACGCTAGTATACCATTTGTGAGCGGATAGTAATGTTTTTGTTTGACCGAATTTTGATCAATCTTTATTGCATATGTCTCTAACTCTAAAAAGAATCCTATTCATCACTCTCAGACTTTGGTAAAAACCTGATTCACCTATTTCAGACTCTATTATACCACTTGGGGGCTGATAGTAGTGTCTTTTTTTACTGAATCTTGATAAATTCCCACTTCACATCTCTCTAACCCTAAAGAAGATCCGAATCATTTTTTTTCCGACTTTAGTAAAAAATCTAATTCAGCCGTTTTAAACTCTAGTAGACCTCTTTTGAGGCGGTAGTAATTTCTGTGTCTGACTGAATCTTGATGTTAGATTCCCACTAAATGTGTCACTAACTCTAAAAAGAATCCTATTCATTTCTCTCAGACTTCGGTAAAAACCTAATTCACCCGTTTCAGAAATTAGTATACTACTTTTGAGTTGGTAGTAGTGTCTGTGTCTGACTGAATCTTGATTAATTCCCACTTCATACGTCTCTAACTCTAAAAACAATCCAATTCACCTCTATCAGACTTAGGTAAAAACCTAATTCACTTATTTCAGACTCTAACCTTTTGCGAGCCGTAGTAGTGTCTGTGTTTGACTGAATCTTGATTTTTTCCCCACTTCATATGTCTCTAACTCTAAAAAGTATCCGATTCATCTCTCTCAGAATTTGGTAAAAGCCTGTATACCTTCATGGCCAGCTTCCAGGATGCTTCCAGCTTCCAGGATGACGAAGGCCAGCTTTTTGCTACTGCTGGTGGTAACACGGTACCTGTTGATAGATCATATCACCATATTTCTGGTAATAGCAATCAGAAAGCAAAGGGAAAAAGAAAGGCCTATTGCTGCACTAATATCATAATGCATATCTTGTCCATGTGCCAAAACTGCAAACTATGTAACACTAATTTGATAATCGGCAGTGAAATCGAAAACGAAATAAAAAGGGCATTGGCAGACAATATGACCAAGGAACATAAAGACAAATTGATGAAAAAAATTTCGTAGACCACACTGCTTTTTCATTTACGAGAAAATTAAGCAAGAAAAATTAAAACCATTTTTCTTGCTTAATTTTTCGAAAAACCAATCACATGTGAACATCATTACTGCCATTGATGATGTACCAACAGATATAGTCAATGAACCCAATAATACAAATGGTGGATGTATCATGTGATTGTAGCTGTCAATATAAAACATAATGAAATATTTTTTTTTGAATGGATTCAAAGCATTCATTTTTATTTTTATGATGATTGTCTTCATGTCGTTGTTTCGATAAAAATCTGTTATGCACTACTTTGTTATGTCCATTATTTTTACGGTATGCTAGCAACTCCAACGTTTATAATGTTTGTAAGAAAAGGATCCAAGAAAATGATTTTTCAGAGGAATAGATACCACTAGCGGGTTTATAGCGTGTATAATAAAATCTGAGATAGGTTAACATGGCTCTTACCAAAGTCCGAGATGGATAATCGGATTCTGTTTAAAGCTAGAGACATATAAATTTAGAATTTATCAAGTTTTAGTCAGATACAGACACTACTATCAGATCACAGAAGGTATAATAGAGTCTGAAAAAAAAGAAAAAAACTGTCTTCCTAATTTAGTAACTGAGATAAATAAGCACTTAAACAACGTCTAGACCTTACTCATCCATCCAATCACCTAGGATAAAACAATGCATCCAACCCAATAGTCCTAAAATCAAGTCCAAAATAGAGCAAAATCAGCATTAATAAGTGTAAATCATTGTCCCAAAACCAAGTCATAACACATTAAGTATACAAAATCTAATATTCCCCAAGTAATCACCGCATATCAGGGCTCCTCAGAGGAAAACTCATTACCTATACAGGTTTTGACGCTTAAATTTCCTTACATATGCGAAATGAGCGCGACATGCCATAGAACCATATTGTATACTTCTTTGTAGTGACACCTGTGGAATATCTATGAACAAAACAATACCTGAAAATATAAAAAGATACCCAAAAAGGCCTTTTGAATTTCTGCATGCACACAGTGCGTTTTGATTTAGTTCAAATTTCCCCTCTAAATTCTGTTAAATTTTCACCTTCATATGTGTAGCCTTAATTATATCAGTATCATAGTAGTAGTGGTAGTAGTAGGAACAGTGTATTATTATTAGGGGTATTAACAGTAGTATTAGCAGTATTAGTAGCAGTAGTAGCATTTACATTTTGCATTTCGGTCTACTGAACGCCATACTAATGATGCCCCTGAAGTTTCCTCTTGATGCGATAAGCTGTTCAAAAAATTTTACTGATACGCCCGTATCAGCAATTGGTATGTACATAGTAAATTTTTATTTTGTTCAATTTTCCCCTTAACATTTCTTCTGATGTTTATTCAATTAATTGAAAAACTTTCCGAAAAATAAGTTTTTCAAAGAAAAGTATAGGCCATTTTAAACTTAAGCTCAACAGATACAAATATCTTTTAAAATTCAAACTCAAAACGTCCAGAAATTATTATTAAAGAATTAATGAAGCCCAAAACGAACAGAAATTAATTAAACAATCACAGCAAAAATATGTAACAAGTAATAATATAAATAAATAAATAAATAAATCTTAAAGCGAGTAATGCTTAGATTGAATATGAAAGTCAAGCTTAAAACGAAAAAAAAAATTTCTCTATTGAAGTATAAACGAAACATAAAACAAACAGAAGTTAAATAAACAGTCAATACAAACAAATATACAATAGATATTAATGCAAATCAATAAATAAATCTTAAAACTAGTGAAAATTAAATTAAATATGCAAATCAAGCTTGAAACGAAGAAACATCACAACAAACAAGAGTTTGGGTATGACCTCCTTCTTTCACTGTAAAAGTCTAAAACCTACTGCGTCATTGGCGCTTTACTGGAAACCAATTTTATGACAAATATTTTCTTTTGTACTTAATATTGGAAATAAACATTAAAATTATAGTACCATTTTGAACTGACGAGCTTTCAGCAATTAATATCATTATACATCGAATATTCATTTCAATTTATTAGCTCTTTTTAAAGTTGTTAAAGACGAATATAGTTTCACTACAAACAAGTGTTTGGATACTGCCTCCTTTTCTAACTGTAAAAGTTGTTAAGTGTTGGCACTTAACTAAAAATGAATTTTATTACAAATATTTTCTTTTCCAGTTCTTACAGCATTGAAAATAAAAATACAATTACAGTGAAATAAATTCTTGAACTGATGGATTCTTCAACAATTCATATATACATCAAATATTTAATTTGATGTTGTTTATACTTTCCAAAACTGTTCAAGACGCATATAGTTTTCAGTAAAGCACCAATGACGCAGTAGGTTTTAGACTTTTAAAGTGAGAGAAGGAGGTCATACCCAAACTCTTGTTTGTAGTGATTTTGTTCGTTTCAAGCTTGATTTGAATATTCAATTTAAGTTTCACTCGTTTTAAAAATTTATTGATTAATTTTCATTAATATCAATTGCATGTTTGTTTGCATTGATTGTCTATTTAATTTATGTTCGTTTTAAGTTTCATTTATGCTTCAATAGGAAAATATTTATTTTTCCTTTTAAGCTTGATTTTCATATTCAATCTAGGCATTACTCGCTTTAAGATATATTTATTCATTTATATCATTACTTGTTGTATGTTTTTTGCTATGATTGTTTATTTAATTTCTGTTTGTTTTGGGTTTCATTTATTCTTTAATAGTAATTTCTGGTCATTTTGAGTTTGAATTTTAAAAGGTATTTGTATCTGCTGATCTTAGGTTTAAAATGGCCTTTACTTTACTATCAAAAACTTATTTTTCGGAATTTTTCTTAATTAATTTTTGTTCGTTTTTTATTGAAAAAAATTTCAAGTTTTTATAAAATTCCTTATTTCAAAATCAAACTTAAAAAAAAAAATCAAATATTCATCAAAGTATCAAAACTGGTATGAAAGTAACAATATCAAAGGGAAAAATGGGTTTATGTCAACCTCGAAGTTTTATTATCTGATGTTTGAACTATTTTTGACAAAATTGCTATCTCTAAATTATAGGATGGGTTTGGAGAAAAAGGGCTTGCTGGGACTAATTAAGCTTCGGTCTCTTTTGACTATTTAAAAGTGAACTAGAACTTTCTAGTTTCAATCAAATGAGCCCTCTCTGAAGTTTATACGAGTATCCCTTCTTTAAGAACCATATATATCTTCAGAGTATAACTAACAACGCCTGTCCCTGGTTCCTGGAGGTTGTGTCGACTCTGGAGTTTTAATATCTGATGGTTGAACTATTTTTAAGAAAATGGTCACCTAAAATTTTTATCGGATGGTTTTATCCATCCGATAAACTCAAAGGCGTGGAGGGCAGGATGGGCCAGTTGCCCTCCGGTCTTTTTTCACTCTGAGAAAATGAACTACAACTCTTAATTTCCATTCAAATGAACCCTTTCTGAAGTTTATACGAGCATCCCTTTCACATACAGCCCCAGGACATGGCTTACAATGACTGCCCTTCGGACCCTTGGGGATGTGTCGACACCGGAGGTTTTGTTTTCTGACCGTTGAATTATTTTGAAAAAAATGGCTCTCTCAAAGTTCATTTCGGATGGGTTTGAGGAAAATATGGCGTGGAGAGGGGGACTAGTTGCCCTCTTATCTCTTTTGACTCTTAAAAAGTGAACGAGAACTTTCAATTTCCAATCGTATGAGCCCTCAGAAGTTTATACGAGCATACCTTCAATAAGAACCATACATGCCCCCAGACCAATACTTACAACGTCTTCCCCAGGCCCTGGTGGGGGGCGTCGACGCAGGAGTTTGTTTGTCTGACCTTTGAACTATTTTAACGAAATGGCCATACGTAAAGGAGTTTTGTTATATGATCTTTGAACTATTTTTAACAAAATGGCTACCTCAAATTTTTATCAGATGTATTTGGGGAACAAGGACTTGGGGGGCTAGTTGCCCTCCGATCACTTTTGGCTCTTAAAAAGGGCACTAAAACTCTCGATTTCCAATCGAATGAGCCCCCTTTGAAGTTTATACGACGACCCCTTCTATATGAAACGTCTCTGGGGAAATAAATAAATGGAGTGTGGGGAAGGCTATCTGCTCTCTAGGCTTTTTGACTCTTAAAAAGTGAATTATAAATTTCAATATCCAATAAAATGAGCCCCCTAGGAAGTTTATACGAGCATCCCTTCCATAACAATCATATATGCCCCCAGGACATAACTTACAACGCCTACCCCCGGGCCCTGGGGGGCTTTGTCGACACCGGAGTTTTCTTTTATCAGAACTTCGAACTATTTTTAACAAAATATGTATCTCAAAATTGTTATCTGATGCATTTAGGGCGTGGAGAAGGGGCGTGGGGCTAGTTGCCCTCCGACCTCTTTTGACTCATAAAAAGTGAACAAGAACTTTCAATTTACAATCAAATGAGCCCTCTCCGAAGCAAATACGAGCATTCCTTCCATAAGAACTATATAAGCCCCTAGAGCATTACTTATGACCCCTGCCTCTTAGCCCTGGCGGGTTCCGTCGACAAAGGAATTTTTCTTATCTGACCTTTGAACAATTTTTAATGAAATGGGCTTGAGGAAAAAAGAGTGTGGGAGGGGGGGGGGCTAGTTGCCCTATAATATCTTTTGACTCTTAAATTTGAACTAGAACTTTCAATTTCCAATCAAATGAGCCCCCTCTGAAGTTTATTCGAGCATCCCTTTCCTAAGAACCATATACGCCCCCAGGACAACACTTACAACACCTATCCCCCGGGCCCTGGTTGGAGTTTTTGTTATCTAATTTTTTAACAGTTTCCAAAAAACTGGCTATCTCAAAATTTGTAGCGGATGGGTTTGTGGAAAAAAGAGTGTTGAGGGGCGCTAGTTTCCCTTAACTCTGTTGACTCTTAAAAAGTGAACTAGAACTTGCAATTTCCAATTGAATGAGCCCTCTATGAAGTTTATACGATCATCCCTTTCGTAAGAACCATGCATGCCCTTAGGGCTTAACTTAGAACGCCTTCCCCTGGGCCCTGGGGGGTTGTATTGACACCGGATTTTTTCTTTTCCGACCTTTGAACTATTTTTAACAAAATGTCTATTCAAATATGTCTTTGTAAATGTCTTTTCATCAGATGGGTTTGAAAAAAGAAGGCGTGGGGGAGGCGGATCTTTTTTGACTATTAATAAGTGAGCTCGAACTTTCAATTTCCAATCAAATGAGCCCTCTCTGAAGCTTTTTCGAGCATCTCTTTCATACGATCCATATATGCCCCAGGGCATAACTTACAACACCTGCCCCTGAGCCCTGGGGGGTTGTGACGACACCTGAGTTTTTTTTATCTGAATTTTTAACAATTTTTAACTTAATGGCTATCTCAAAATTTTTGTTGGATGCATTTAGGGAAAAAGGGGAGTGGGAGGGGGACTATTTGCCCTCCAATCTCCTTTGACTCTAAAAACTGAACTAGAACTTTCAATTTCCAATCTAATGAGCCATTTCTGAAGTTTTTACGAGCATCCCTTCAATAAAAACCATATATTCCCCCAGGGCATAACTTACAACACCTGCCCTCGGGTCCTGGTGGGACTGTGTCAACCCGGAGTTTTCGTTTCATGTTTTTTTAACTATTTAGAAAAAAGCTATCTCAAAGTTCTTATCGGATGGGTTTGAGGAAAAAACGGCGTGGAGGCGGGGGGCTAGGTGCCCTCCAATCTCTTTTGCTTCTTAAAAAGTGAACTAGAACTTTGAATATCCAATCAAATGAGCCCTCTTTGAAGTTAATACGAGCATCCTTTCCATAAGACCCATATATGCCCCCAGGGCATAACTTAAAACTCCTGCCCCCGGTTCCTGGGGGGTTGTGTCGACACCGGAATTTTTGTTATATGACCTTTGAACTATTTTTAAGAAAACAGCTATCTTTAAAGTTATATTGGATGCATTTGGGAAAAAGAGGTTTAGGGGTGGTGGAAGCTGGCTACCCTCCAATATCTTTTGACGCTTAAAAAGTGAACTAGAACTTTCAATCTCCAATCAAATGAGTCCTCTCTGAAGTTTAAATGAGTATTCTTTCCATAAGAACCATATATGCCCCCAGGGCAAAACTTATAACCCTTGCCCCTGCAGATTTTGGGGGGAGTGTCCTGCTCAAACATATAATTTCCAGAACTTTCAACTACGTTGAACAAAATGAATATATCAAAATTTTGATTGGATGTGTTTGGGGAAATGGTGGGCGTGGAAGGGGTGTCAGTTGCCTTAGAATCCTTTTCGACTATTGAAAAAGGAACTAGCCATTTAAATTTCCAATCGGATGAGCCCTTTCTGAAGTTTCTACGACTACGCTGTCTATAAAAACCTTATATGCCCCCAGGGCAAAACGTACAACCCTTACCCTGAGGGCTGTGGGGGTTTTTAATCCTCAAAGACATAATTTCAAGAACTTAAAACTATGCTGAACAAAATGGGTGTTTAAAAATTTTGATTGAATGTGTTTGGGGAAAACGCGGGCGTGAGAGGGGGGTTATTTTTCCCTCCATTCACTTACGACTATTAAAAAGGGCACTAGCTCTTTGAATTTCCAATCGAATGAGCCTTTTTTGAAGTTTATGCGACAACACCTTCTATAAGGGTATATTATACCCCAGGGTAAGTAGTATTGATATAATGATAGGTATGAGACAGTATATATAGCTATAACGATTACAAGCGGGGTGTCTCCCTATATAGCTATAACGATAGAGAACGGACAGTACTCCCGCCAATACAAGCAGACAGTGTAATGACCGGAATTCAACCACCGTGAAAATTCGTGTTGATCTGTGTTCAAAGTGCGTGATGATTCATTTGTTTGAAATTGTGAAATTCTTTTTGTAATTTAATTTGTTAGGCGTGGTTGACTTATGTTTAACCTTGAACTAATTTACATAAATTAATTTATTATTAATTAATTTAAATAATTACATTAATTTAAATAATTACATTAATTTACATAATTACATTAATTAATTTTTTTTTTTTTTTTTTTATAGTTTTTTTTATTGATGTCATTTTATTGTACTCTAATGATGATATTTTTCTTTTCCAATGATATGATTTTTTACATTCTAAGTATCTTCCCATTGATTTATATGAAATTTGTGTTTGATGTAGGAATCGAACTTGAGACCCGTGATTTCTTAAGGTAAAAGAACGACACGTTAATCAGCTGAACCAACAAACCATTGAAAATATTATAATTTTAGAAATACATCCAATGAATTGTTTCTGGGATATTGCCCAACTGATGTTAAGCTTCACAATACCGTAACTGGTTCATTCTATTGAACTGGAATACGTTCAAGCACATTCGATTTATCAATTGGATTTTTGATAGGTGTTAAAAGTGACATGTTTCGGGGCATTTTTATGGCATCATCATGAGAATATGCATACCACGATGGTTTGAGATGCATACTAGACAAACAATTTCTTCTGATACTTGGGCCCCAAGTCCTACCCCTATCCCTCAACCCTATCCCTCCACCATCCCTCCCACCCCTATCCCTCCCTCCAAACCTCCCCCCCAATTTTTTTTTAAACTTTTTTTTATTTTTCAAAGTTCATTTTGGATTTTTACATTCTCTTGATTTTTCAAAGTTCATTTTGAATTTCTTTCATTGAAATGCAAGAGTTGGATTATTTCAGTAGTGGTTTGTCATGGTTTATCTTGTCAAAGTTTCATTCTCTTAATTTTTCAGAGTTCATTTTGTATTTTTCCGTTGAGATGAACGTGTTCGTATATTTAAGTATTGTTTTTTTATGATTTAACATGTCACAGTTACATTCTCTTGGTTTTTAAAATTTAATTTGTGATTTATTTCATTAAAATTCAAGAGTTGGAATATTTCAGTAGTGTTTTGTCATGGTTTACCATGTCACAGTTACATTCTCTTAATTTTTCAAAGTTCATTTTGAATTTCTTTCATTAAATGCAAGAGTTGGAATATTTCAGTATTTTTTTATCGTTTTTTACCTTGTCCCATTTACATTATATTGTTTTTTCAAAGTTCATTTTGGATTTCTTTCCTTGAAATGCAAGAGTTGGAATATTTCAGTAGTGTTTTGTCGGGGTTTACCTTGTCAGAGTTACATTTTCTTGATTTTTCAAAGTTCATTGTGAATTTAGGTCCTTGAAATGAAAGATTTGGAATATTTAAGTTGTGTTTTGTCGTGGTTTACATTTTCAAATATAAATTCTCATTGCTTTTTAAATTTCATGTTTGAATTTTTTTTATTGAAATGCACGAGTTGGAATATTTCATTATTATTTTGTTGTAGTTTACATTTTCATAAATGCCTTCTCTTTATTTTTCAAAGTTCATTTTGGATTTCTTTCTTGAATTTCAAGAGTTGGAATATTTCAGTAGTGTTTTGTCGTGGTTTACCATATCGCCGTTACATTCTCTTAATTATTCAAAGTTCATTTTAAATTTCTTTCGTTTCAGTAGTGTTTTGTCGTGGTTTACCATGTCACAGTTAAATTCTCTTAATTTTTAAAGTTCATTTTGGATTTCTTTCGTTAAAATGCAAGAGTTGGGATATTTCAGTAGTGTTTCGTTGTTCTTTACCTTGTCACAATCACATTTTCTTGATTTTTCAAAGTTCATATTAATTTCTTTCTTGAAATGCAAGAGTTTGAATATTTCAGTATTGTTTTGTCGTGCTTTACCTTGTCCCAGTTACATTCTATTGATTTTTCAAAGTTCATTTTGGCTTTTCTTTCCTTAAAATGCAAGAGCTTGCATATTTCAGCAGTATTTTGACGTGGTTTAACTGGTCCTTGTTACATTCTATTGATTCTTCAACGTTT
The DNA here is from genome assembly GCF_049724085.1 of Artemia sp. Qi Xiang Cuo. Taxonomy (NCBI): domain Eukaryota; kingdom Metazoa; phylum Arthropoda; class Branchiopoda; order Anostraca; family Artemiidae; genus Artemia; species Artemia sp. Qi Xiang Cuo. The sequence goes on along the minus strand of NC_142803.1, from coordinate 22,930,861 downwards.
GTCTTGGATTCCGTACCTTTAAATGAAAGACTTTGAATATTTCAACATTGTCTTCTTGTGGTTTACCTTGTCACAGTTACATTCTCTTGATTTTTCGAAGTTCATTTTGAATTTTTTTCGTGAAATGCAAGAGTTGGAATATTTCAGTAGTGTTTCGTCGTGGTTTACGATGTCACAGATGCATTCTCTTAATTTTTCAAAGTTCATTTGAATTTCCTTAATTGAAATGAAAGATTTGTAATATTTCAGGAGTGTTTTGTTATGCTTTACCTTCTCACAGTTACATTCTCTTGATTTTTCAAAGTTCATTTTGGATTTCTTTCGTTGAAATGCAAGAGTTGGAATATTTCAGTAGGGTTTTGTTATGGTTTAGCTTGTCACAGTTACATTCTCATGATTTTTCAAAGTTCATTTTGGATTTCTTTCCTTGAAATGCAAGAGTTGGAATATTTCAGTAGTGTTTTGTCGTGGTTTACCTTGTCATAGTTACATTCTCTTGATTTTTCAAAGTTCATTTTGGTTTTTACGTTCTCTTGATTTTTTCAAAGTTAATTTTGTATTGCTTTCATTGAAAACAGAGAGATTGTATATTCCTGAAGCGTCGTGTTTATCTTCGCCTTGTCAGAGTTATATTTTCTTTGTATTCAATAGTTCATTTTGAATTTCTGTCGTTGAAACGAAAGAATTATACTATTTCAGTAGTCCTTTTCTGTACTTTAAAATATAGCAGTTACATTTTCTTGATTTTTCAAAGTTCATTTTGAATTTCTTTCCTTGAAATGCAAGAGTTGGAATATTTCAGTAGTGTTTTGTCATGGTTTACCATGTCACAGTTACATTCTCTTGATTTTTCAAAGTTCATTTTGAATTTCGTTCGTGAAAGGCAAGAGTTGGAATATTTCAGTAGTGTTTTGTTATGGTTTACCTTGTCAAAGTTACATTGTCTTGATTTTTCAAAGTTTATTTTGAATTTCTTTCGTGAAATGCAAGAGTTGGAATATTTCAGTAGTATTTTGTCGTGGTTTACCTTGTCACAGTTACATTCTCATGATTTTTAAAACTTCATTTTTGGATTTATATCGTTGAAATGTAAGAGTTGGAATATTTCAGTAGTGTTTTGCTATGTTTTACCTTGACACAGGTACATTCTCTTGATTTTTCAAAGTTCATTAATTAATTTATTTCGTTGAAATGCAAGAATTGGAATATTCCAGTAGTATTTTGTCATGGTTTGCCTTGCCACAGTTACATTCTCTTGATTTTTCAAAGTTCATCTTGGATTTCTTTCATTGAAATGCAAGAGTTGGAATATTTCAGTCGTGTTTTGTCGTGGTTTACCATATCACAGTTACATTCTCTTGATTTTTCAAAGTTCATTTTGGATTTTTTTCATTGAAATGCAAGAGTTGGAATATTTCAGTAGTGTTTAGTCATGGTTTACCATGTCACAGTTACATTTTTTTGATTTTTCAAAGTTCATTTTGAATTTCTTTCATTGAAATGCAAGAGTTGGATTATTTCAGTAGTGTTTTTTCGTGGTTTACCTTGTCAGAGTTACATTCTCTTAATTTTTCAAAGTTCATTTTGAACTTCTTTCCTTGAAATGCAAGAGTTGGAATATTTCAGTAGTGTTTTGGAATGATTTTCATTTTAACAATTACATTCTACTGATTTTTGCAAAGTTTATTTTTAATTTCTTTCATTAAAATGCAAGAGTTGGATTTTTTCAGTAGCGTATTGGTACGGCTTACATTGTCAAACTTTGATCCTATTGGTTTTTAAAATTTAATTTTTGATATATTCCTTTTAAATGCAAGAGTTGTAATATTTAAGTATTGTTTTGTCGTGCTTTACCTTGTCACAGTTACATTCTCTTGATTTTTCAAATTTCATTTTGAATTTCTTTCGTCAAATGCAAGAGTTGGAATATTTCAGTAGTGTTTTATTATGATTTACCTTCTCACAGTTACATTCTCTTGATTTTTTCAAAGTTTTTCAAAGTTCATTTTGAATTTCTTTCGTGAAATGCAAGAGTTGGAATATTTCAGTAGGGTTTTGTTATGGTTTACCTTGTCAGAGTTACATTCTCTTGATTTTTCAAAGTTTTTCAAAGTTCATTTTGAATTTCTTTCGTTAAATGGAAGAGTTGGAATATTTCAGTAGTGTTTTGTCGTGGTTTACCTTGTCACAGTAACATTCTCTTGATTTTTAAAAGTTCATTTTGGTTTTTACATTCTCTTGATTTTTCAAAGTTCATTTTGAATTTCTTTCATGAAATGCAAGAGTTGGAATATTTCAGTAGTGTCTTGTTGTGCTTTACCTTGTCACTGTTACATTCTCTTGATTTTTCAAAGTTCATTTTGGATTTCTTTCGTTGAAATGCAAGAGTTGGAATATTTCCGTAGTGTTTTGTTGTGCTTTACCATGTCACAGTTACATTCTCTTGATTTTTCAAAGTTCATTTTGAACTTCGTTCGTGAAAGGCAAGAGTTGGAGTACCTTGTCACAGTTTTTATTCTCTTGATTTTTCAAGTTGATTTTGTATTTTTTTCCTTGAAATGCAAGAGTTGGAATATTTCAGTAGTGTTTTGTTGGGCTTTAACTTGTCACAGTTACATTATCTTGATTTTTCAAAGTTCATTTTGAATTTCGTTCGTGAAAGGCAAGAGTTGGAATATTTCAGTAGTGTTTTGTCGTGGTTTACCTTGTCACAGTTACATTGTCTTGATTTTTCAAAGTTCATTTTGGATTTCTTTCCTTGAAATGCAAGAGTTGGAATATTTCAGTAGTGTTTTTTTGTGGTTTACTTGTCACAGTTACATTCTCATTATTTTTTAAACTTGATTTTTGGATTTCTATAGTTAAAATGCAAGAGTTGGAATATTTTAGTAGTATTTTGTTGTGCTTTACATTGGCACAGTTACATTCGCTTGATTTTTCAAATTTCATTAATTAATTTCTTTCGTTTAAATTCAAGGGTTGGAATATCTAATTAGTGTTTTGTCGTCGTTTGCCACGCCACATTTACATTTTAATCAATTTTTAAAGTTATTGTTTGACTTCGTTCATTGAAATGATACAATTGAAATATTTAAGAAGTGTTTTGTCGTGGTTTACCTTGTCACAGTTACATTCTCTTGATTTTTCAAAGTTCATTTTGGATTTCTTCCGCTGAAATGCAAGAGTTGGAATATTTCAGTAGTGTTTAGTCATGGTTTATCATGTCACAGTTACATTTTTTTGATTTTTCAAAGTTCATTTTGAATTTCTTTCATTGAAATGCAAGAGTTGGATTATTTCAGTAGTGTTTTGTTGGGGTTTACCCTGTCATAGTTACATTCTCTTAATTTTTCAAAGTTAATTTGGAACTTCTTTCCTTGAAATGCAAGAGTTGGAATATTTCAGTAGTGTTTTGGCGTGGTTTACCTTGTCACAGTTACATTCTCATGATTTTTCAAAGTTCATTTTGGATTTCTTTCATTTAAATGCAAGAGTTTGATTATTTCAGTAGTGTATTGTCGTGGTTTAACTTTTCACACTTACATTCTCTTGGTTTTTCAAAGTTCATTTTGGATTTCTTCCGTTGAAATGCAAGAGTTGGAATATTTCAGTAGTGTTTTTTTGTTCTTTACCTTGTCACATTTACATTCTCTTTATTTTTCAAAGTTAATTTTGAATTTATTTCGTGAAATGCAAGAGTTGGAATATTTCAGTAGTGTTTTGTTATGGTCTACCTTGTCACAGTTACATTCTATTGGTTTTTTCAAATTTTTTCAAAGTTCATTTTGAATTTCTTTCGTGAAATGCAAGAGTTGGAAAATTTCAGTAGTGTTTTGTTATGGTTTACCTTGTCACAGTTACATTCTTTTGATTTTTCAAAGTTTTTCAAAGTTCTTTTTGAATTTCTTTCGTGAAATGCAAGAGTTGGAATATTTCAGTAGTATTTTGTTATGGTTTACCTTGTAACAGTCACATTATCTTGATTTTTTCAAAGTTAATTTTTAATTTCTTTCGTTGAAATGCAAGATTTGGAATATTTAAGTAGGGTTTTGTCATGGTTTACAATGTCACAGTTACATTTTCATGATTTTTCAAAGTTCATTTTGAATTTCTTTCATTGAAATCCAAGAGTTGGAATATTTCAGTAGTGTCTTGTCTTGTTTCACCATCACACATTTACATTCTCGTGATTTTTCAAAGTTCATTTTGTATTTCTTTCTTTGAAATGCAAGAGTTGGAATATTTCAGTAGTGTTTTGTCATGGTTTACCATGTCACAGTTACATTCTCATGATTTTTAAAAGTTCATTTTTGAATTTCTTTCGTTGAAATGCAAGATTTGGATTATTTCAGTAGTGATTTGTCTTCCTTTACAATGTCAAACTTAACTGCTCTTGATATTTCAAACTTCATTTTTAATTTCATTCGTTGAAAAACAATAGTTGAAATATTTAAGTATTGTTTGATTTTGGTTTACCATGTCATTGCTACATTCTTTTGATTTTTTCAAAGTTTTTCAAAGTTCATTTTGAATTTCTTTCGTGAAATGCAAGAGTTGGAATATTTCAGTAGTGTTTTGTTATGGTTTACCTTGTCACAGTTACATTCTCTTGATTTTTCAAAGTTTTTAAAAGTTCTTTTTGAATTTCTTTCGTTAAATGCAAGAGTTGGAATATTTCAGTAGTGTTTTGTTATGGTTTACCTTGTCACAGTCACATTCTCTTGATTTTTTCAAAGTTCATTTTTATTTTCTTTCGTTGAAATGCAAGACTTGGAATATTTCAGTAGGGTTTTGTCATGGTTTACCTTGCCACAGTTACATTCTCTTGATTTTTCAAAGTTCATTTTGAATTTCTTTCATTGAAATGCAAGAGTTGGAATATTTCAGTAGAGTTTTGTCGTGTTTCACCATCACACAGTTACATTCTCTTGATTTTTCAAAGTTCATTTTGGATTTCTTTCGTTGAAATGCAAGAGTTGGAATATTTCAGTAGTGTTTTGTTATGGTTTACCTTGTCACAGTTACATTTTCTTGATTTTTCAAAGTTCATTTTTGAATTTTAACGTTGAAATGAAAGAGTTGGAATATTTCACTTGTGTTTTGTCGTGGTTTACCTTGTCGCAGTTAAATTCTCTTGATTTTTCCAAGTTCATTTTGAATTTCTTTCGTTGAAATGCAAGAGTTGGAATATTTCAGTAGTGTTTTGTTGTGCGTTACCTTGTCACAGTTACATTCTCTTGATTTTTCAAAGTTCATCTTGAATTTCTTTCATTGAAATGCAAGAGTTGGAATATTTTAGTAGTGTCTTGTCGTGATTTACCTTGTCACAATTACATTCTCTTTATTTTTCAAAGTTCATTTTGGATTTCTTCGTGGAAATACAAGAGATGGAAATTTCAGTAGTGTTTTTGTCATGGTTTACCTTGTCACAGTTACATTCTCTTGATTTTGCAAAGTTCATTTTGGATTTCTTTCATTGAAATGCAAGAGTTGGAATATTTCAGTAGTGTTTTGTCATGGTTTACCTTGCCACAGTTACATTCTCTTGATTTTTCAAAGTTCATTTTGAATTTCTTTTATTGAAATGCAAGAGTTGGAATATTTCAGTTGTGTCTTGTCGTGGTTCACCATCACACAGTTACATTCTCTTAATTTTTCTAAGTTCATTTTGGATTTCTTTCGTTGAAAAATAAGAGTTGGAATATTTCAGTAGTGTTTTGTCATGGTTTACCATGTCACAGTTATATTCTCATGATTTTTCAAAGTTCATTTTGAATTTCTTTCATTGAAATGCAAGAGTTGGAATATTTCAGCAGTATTTTGTCGTGGTTTACCTTGTCACAGTTACATTCTCTTAATTTTTCAAAGTTCATTTTGAATTTCTTTCGTTGAAATGCAAGAGTTGGAATATTTCAGTTGTGTTTTGTCGTGGTTAACCTTGTCACAGTTACATTCTAATGATTTTTCAAAGTTCATTTTGAATTTATTTCATTCAAATGCAAGAGATTGATTATTTAAGTAGTGTTTTGTTGTGGTTTACATTGTCACAGTTACATTCTCTTGATTTTTCAAAATTCGTTTTGGATTTGTTTCGTTGAAATGCAAGATTTTGAATATTTCTAAGGGTTTTGTCATGGTTTACCAAGTCACAATAACATTCTCTTTATTTTTAAAAGCTCATTTTGAATTTACTTCGTTGAAATAGTAGAGTAGGAATAGTTCATTAGTGTTTTGATGTTGTATACCTTGTCATAGTTACATTCTCTTGATATTTTCAAATTTCATTTTGGATTTCATTCCTTGAAATGCAAGAGTTGGAATATTTCAGTAGTGTTTTGTCGTGGTTTACCTTGTCACAGTTATATTCTCTTGATTTTTCAAAATTCATTTTGGATTTGTTTCCTTGAAATGCAAGAGTTTGAATATTTCAGTAATATTTTGGTATCGCTTGCCGTGTCACAGTTCCATCCTCGTTATATTTAAAAGTTCAGTTTTGGATTTCTTCTTTTGAAATGAAAGAGTAGGAATATATCAGTAGTGTTTTGCCGTGGCTTAAAATGTCACAGTTAAATTATATTATTTTTTCAATTTTTATTTTGGATTTCTTTCGTTGAAATGCAAGAGTTGGAATATTTTAGTAGTGTTTTGTCATGGTTTACCTTGCCACAGTCGCATTCTCTTGATTTTTCAAAGTTCATTTTGAATTTCTTTAATTGAAATGCAAGAGTCGGAATATTTCAGTAGTGTTTTGTCGTTGTTCACCATCTCACAGCTACATTCTCACAAATTTTTCAAAGTTCATTTTGGATTTCTTTCGGTAAAATGCAAGAGCTGGAATATTTCAGTAGTGTTTTATCATGGTTTACTTTCTCACAGTTAAATCCTATTGATTTTTTCAAAGTTGATTTTAATTTAATTCTTTGACATGTAATACTTTGAATATTTCACTTGTGGTTTTTCCTGGTTTACATTGTCATAATAACATTCTCATGATGTTTCAAAGTTCGTTTTGGATTTCTTTCCTTGAAATGCAAGAATTGGAATATTTCAGTAGTGTTTTGTCGTGGTTTACCTTGTCACATTTACATTTTCATGATTTTTCAAAGTTCGAATTCCACCTAACCTATGGTTTTGATATTTCTGTGCAATAATGTTGAATTTGAACTTTGAAAAATCATGAGAATGTAACTGTGACAAGGTAAACCACGACAAAACACTACTGAAATATTCCAACTCTTGCATTTCAAGGAAAGACATCCAAAATGAATTTTGAAAAATCAAGAGAATGTAATTATGACAAGGTAAACCAGGACAAAACACTACTGAAATATTCCAACTCTGGCATTTCAACGAAAGAAATCCAAAATGAACTTTGAAAAATCAAGGGAATGTAACTGTGAGATTGTAAACCACGACAAAACACTACTGAAATATTCCAACTCTTGCATTTCAATGAAAGAAATTCAAAATGAACTTTGAAAAATAAAGAGAATATAACTATGTCAAGGTACCCCATGACAAAACACTAGTGACATATTCCAACTCTTGCATTTCAACGAAAGAAATCCAAAATGAACTTTGAAAAAATAAAAGAATGTAACTGTGACAAGGTAAACCATAACAAAACACTACTGAAATAATCCAACTCTTGCATTTCAACAATAGAAATCCAAAAATGAACTTTGAAAAATCAAGAGGATGTAACTGTGACAAGGTAAACCACAACAAAACACTACTGAAATATTCCAACTCTTGCATTTCAAGGAAAGAAATCCAAAAATGAAGTTTTAAAAATCATGCGAATGTAACTGTGACAAGGTAAACCACGACAAAATACTACTTAAATATTCCAACTCTTGCATTTCAAGGAAATAAATCCAAAATGAACTTTGAAAAATCGAGTCAATGTAACTGTGACAAGGTAAACCATGACAAAACACTACTGAAATATTCCAACTCTTGCCTTTCACGAACGAAATTCAAAATGAACTTTGAAAAATCAAGAGCATGTAACTGTGATATGGTGAACCATGCAAAACACTACTGAAATATTCCAACTCTTTCATTTCAAGGAAAGAAATTCAAAATCAACTTTGAAAAATCAAGAGAATGTAACTGTGACAAGGTAAAGCACAACAAAACACTACTTAAATATTCCAACTCTTGCATTTCAATGATAGAAATCCAAAATGAACTTTGAAAAATCAAGAGAATGTAACAGTGACAAGGTAAAGCACAACAAGACACTACTGAAATATTGCAACTCTTGCATTTCATGAAAGAAATTCAGAATGAACTTTGAAAAATCAAGAGAATGTAAAAATCCTAAATGAACTTTGAAAAATCAAGAGAATGTTACTGTGACAAGGTAAACCACGACAAAACACTACTGAAATATTCCAGCTCTTGCATTTCAAGGAAAGAAATCCAAAATGAACTTTGAAAAATCAAGAGAATGTAACTGTGATAAGGTAAACGATGACAAAACACTACTGAAATATTCCAACTCTTGAATTTCTAGGAAAGAAATCCAAATGTAGTTTGAAAAATCAGAAGAATATAACTGTGAACTGGTAAAGCACAAAAAAAAATTGCTAAAATATTCCAACTCTTGAATTTCAACAAAAGATATTCAAAACAATCTTCGAAAAACCAGGGGAATACAACTTTGACAAGTTAAACCACGACGAAACATTACTGAAATATTTCAACTCTTGCATTTCACGAAAGAAATTCAAATTTGAACTTTGAAAAATCAAGAAAATGTAGCTGTGACAAGAATGTAACCAACACAAAACACTACTTAAGTATTCCAACTCTTGCATTTCAAGTAAATAAATACAAAACGAACTTTGAAAAATCAAGAGATTGTATCTGTGACAAGGTAAACCACGACAAAACACTACTGAAATATTCCAACTCTTGAATTTCAAGGAAAGAAAAACAAAATGAACTTTGAAAAATCAAGAGAATGTAACTGGGAAGAGGTAAACCACGATAAAACACAACTGAAATATTCCAACTCTTGTATTTGACGAAAGAAATTAAAATGAACTTTGAAAAATCAAGAGAATGTAACTGTGACAAGGTAAAGCACAACGAAACACTACTGAAATATTCCAACTCCTTCATTTCAACTAAATAAATCCAAAATAAAGTTTGAAAAATCAATAGAATGTAACTGTGACAAGGTAAAGCACAACAAAACACTACTGAAATATTCCAACTCTTGCATTTCAACAAAAGAAATTCAAAATGAACTTTGAAAAATCAAGAGAATGTAACTGTGACATGGTAAACCACGACAAAACACTACTGAAATATTCCAACTCTTGCATTTCAAGGAAAGAAATCCACAATGAACTTTGAAAAATCAAGAGAATGTAACTGTGACAAGGCAAACCACGACAAAACTACTGAAATATTCCAACTCTTGCATTTCAAGGAAAGAAATCCAAAATGAACTTTGAAAAATCAATAGAATGTAACTGGGACAAGGTAAACCATGATAAAATGCTACTGAAATATTCCAACTCTTGCATTTCATGAAAGAAATTCAGAATGACCTTTGAAAAATCAAGAGAGTGCAATTGTGCCAATGTAAAGAACGATAAAACACTATTAAATCATGCCAACTCTCGCAATTCAAGACAGAAAATCAAAATAAATTTTGAAAATAATTAGAATGTACCTGTGAAAATTCAAAAAACAAAAGAACAACAAAGAAATATTAAAAAACCTTCATTTAAACGAAAGATATTCCAAATGAACTTTGAAAACTTAAGAGAATTTAACTGTGAAAAAGTAAACCATGACAAACCACTACTTAAATAATCCAACTCTTGCATTTCAATGAAAGAAATTTAAAATGAACTTTGAAAAATCAAGAGAATTTAAAAATCCAAAATGAACTTTGAAAAAAAAAAAAAAAAAATGTTGAGGGGGGGGGGTTTGGAGGGAGGGTGGAGGGATAGGGTTTGGAGGGACGGTGGAGGGATAGGACTGAGGGATAGGGGTAGGACTTGGGGCCCAAGTATCAGAAGAAATTGTTTGTCTAGTATGCATCTCAAATCATCGTGGTATGCATATTCTCATGATGATGCCATAAAAATGCCCCGAAACATGTCACTTTTAACCCCTATCACAAATACAATTGATAAATCGAATGTGCTTGAACTTGTTCCAGTTCAATGGAATGAACCTGTTACGATATTCTGAGGCTTAACATCAGTTGGGCAATGTCCCAGAAACAATTCATTGGATGTATTTCTAAAATCATAATATGTCCAAAGGCTTGTTGGTTCAGTCGATTAACGTTTCGTTCTTTTACCTTAGGAAATCACGGGTCTCACGTTCGATTCCTACATCAAACACAAATTTCATATAAATCAATGGGAAGATACTTAGAATGTAAAAAATCATATCATTGGAAAAGAAAAATATCATCATTAGAGTACAATGAAATGACATCAATAAAAAAAAACTATTAAAATTAAGAAAAAAAATCCATTAATGTAATTATGTAAATTAATGTAATTATGTAAATTAATGTAATTATGTAAATTAATTAATAATACATTAATTTATGTAAATTAGTTCAAGGTTAAATATAAGTCAACCACGCCTAACAAATTAAATTACAAAAAGAATTTCGCAATTTCAAACAAAGGAAACGTCACGCACTTTGAACACTGATCAATACGAATTTTCACGGTGGTTGAATTCCGGTCATTACACTGTCTGCTTGTATTGGCGGGAGTACTGTCCGTTCTCTATCGTTATAGCTATATAGGGAGACACCCCGCTTGTAATCGTTATAGCTATATGGGGGGACTGTCTCATACCTATCATTATATCAATACAACTAGGGTATAACTTACAACCCTTGGCCTGAAGGCTGTGGGGGAGTATCCTCTTCAAAATCATAATTTCTATCTGGAAATCAACTACGCTGAACAAAATGGCTATCTAAAAATTTTGATTGGATGTGTTTCGGGAAATGGTGGGCGTGGAAGGGTTGTTAGTTGCCTTCCAAACTCTGAAAAATCAATAGAATTTACAAGTGGCATGGCAAACCTCGAAAACCAACTTCGTATAGAGAACAAGTATTGTAGAACACTAACTAAACTCAATATGAACTTTGATTAAAAATGAAAAAATCAGGAGAATGTAGAGGTAAGACGATAGTTCCTAACACAAAGCTACTAAAGTAATTCAGCTCTTGCATTTCACTAAAGAAATTCAAAATGAACTTTGAAAAATAAAGAGAATGTAATTGTGATAAGGTAAGGCACATCAAAAGTTGCCTTTCGCCTATTATGAAGGGCACAAGCCACTCCAATTTCCAATTGAATGAGCCCTTTTCGAAGTTTCTACGACAGCTTCTTCGATACGAAGTGCCCTTCTGTAAAGAAAAAAAATAATACACGGTGCAAACATCGTTCTTGTATAGCCCCGGGCATAGCTTCAAACCCTTGCCCTGAGGGTTTTGGGGGAATGTCCTCCTCAAAAACATATATTCTATCTGGAAATCAACTACGCTGAACAGAATGACAATCTCAAAATTTTGATTGGATGTGTTTTGGGGAATGATTGGCATCGGGGGGGGGGGAGCTAGTTGCTCTCTAATTACTTTTGACCCTTAATAAGGGCACTAGAACTCTCGATTTCCATTCGAATGATCCCCCTTTGTAGTTTCTACGACGGCCCCTTCCATATGAAGTGCCTCTCAGAAAAAAAATATACTAATAATAAAACATTGGAGCCGTATGGCCTTTACTATAGGCAATGCTATAGCGTTGCCTCTAATATCCTCAGCCTTAGTAGTAATCACTACAAAAATAGTAGTTTTAGTGATAGTAGTGGTAGCAGTAGTAGTAGTTGTGGTAAAATTTGAAGCAATGGTAGCTGTATTAGTAGTAGGGGGCAAATATTGCCATTTTAGACAATTGATCATCTTTCTTATCATTTCCTGAAAGTTCCAACTTAATATACTCAGTCATTTCTGAAATACCAGAAGTCATTTCTGGTTGCTCTCGAATCACTTCGACTCTTAAAAGGGGCACCATAACATCCAATTTCAAATCAAATCAGCCACATCGGAAGTTTATACGACCTCCCATTTCATAAAAACCTTATATGCCCCCAATGCAAAACTTACAGCCCTTAACCCAGGGCTTTGGAGGGATCTGTCAACCCTGGAGACATTTTTATATGTTCTTTGGACTATTTTAAACAATCTGGCTATCTCACAATTAGAATCAGATGGGTTTGGTGGAAAGAGGGGTAGTTTGGGAGGGGGACTAGTTGACCTTCATCACTTTTGACTGTTAAAAGAGAACTAGAGCTTCCAATTTTCAACCAAATGAGACACCTCTAAAGTTTGTAGAACCATCCCTTCTATAGCTTACAACCCTTGCCCCCAGACTCTGGTGGTTTCTATCAACCCCATAAGCCTTGTTATATGATCTTTAGATTATTTTTAATAAAATGGCTATCTAAAAATTTCTATTGGATGTATTTCGAGAAAACACCATGTGTGTGGGGGGGGGGCTGCTACCCTCTGATCACCTTGACTCTTACAAAGGACGCTAGAATTGCTGATTAACAATACAATGAGCCCCCTCCACATTACATACGACCACCTTTTTATAAGAGCCTTATACGCCCTAGGGGATAAATTAAAAACCTTTAGGCTACCTTGAGGGATGTAGAGGGGGGGGAGGTTGTCATGCCCAGAGAAATAATTTCTGAATCCTTCAACTACTCTGAAAAAAAACGTAATTTCAAAATTTTGATTGGATGTTTTTGGGGGAATGATGGGCGTGAAGGGGGGCCGGTTACTCTCAAATCACTTTTGACTCTTAAAAAGAGTACTATAACTTTAAAATTCAAATGAAATAAGCTCGATCGGAAGTCTATAGGACCACCCATTCTATGAGAACCTTACATGACCCCAGGGCATAATATAACCTTGCCCCAGGGCTCTGGAGGGGAGTTACAGCCCTGAAAGCACTGTTATATATTCTTTCGACTATTTTGAACAAAGTGGCTATCTCAAAATTTCAGTCAGATGTGTTTGGTGAAAAGAGAGGTAGTTGGAGGGGGGGGGGGGGGGCTATTTGCCCTCAATGACTTTTGACTTTTAAAAGGGAACTGGAACTTCCAATTTTCAACCAAATGCGTCTCCTCCAAAGCTTATACAACCATCCCTTCCACCAAAAACCAAAATTCCCCGGGACATAACTTACAACCCATGCCCCCAGGCTTTGGGGTTTGTTTTAACTCCAAAAGCCTTGTTATATGATCTTTTGCCCTTAATCACTTTTGACTCTTAAAAGGGAACTGGAACTTCCAATTTTCAACCAAATGCGTCTCTTCCAAAGCTTATACAACCATTCCTTCCACCAAAAACCAAAATGCCCCGGGACATAACTTACAACCCTTGCCCTCAGACTTTGGGGTTTGTTTTAATTCCAAAAGCCTTGTTACATGATCTTTGGGCTATTTTGAATAAAATGGCTATCTCAAAATTTCTATTGGATGCATTTCGGAAAAACACGACGTGCGGGGGGGGGATAATGGGGGGAACTACATAAAGAAGAAAGTGCCTTCCTGAGCCTATTTGTGTGGACTGAGACGCTGCAAAGACGGTGGAAGTGTTCCCTGAAAAGCAGAATGCAGTAAATAAAGATTACTTTTATCCACAATACATTCCAGCATAGCTATTCCAGTATCATATTAAGACAGAGTTGATTTCTTGGTCTTCTGTGCGCTCGATGTTGCAAGAGCTTTTGACTTGTGTATATTTTCCCAGGTTTTACTTGTAGCCCATTTGAAAGGTAAGATAAAATATTTATTTCAAAAAAACTCTCTATCACAAGCCCACGAAGGGCTGAATTCGGACTTCGGAGTCGGAAGATCATATGGTTGAACAAAAACTGGCAAAAATGCAAAAAGCAACAACGAAAAAGAAAAATCATAATGAACAATGATTTATGAGTCAATAATTAAACTGTAAAAAGTCAATTGAAAAGTTAAAAAGATAAAAACTAGTCAAACTAAACTTAAACAAATACAAGTTAGAAAAAAAATTTAAAAGGAACATTAAAAAGGGGGGGGGGTGGCAAAATAAGCGAATAAATACAAAAAAAGAACGATATATAAATATATATAAAAATTATATTTAATTTTTATCAAAGATTTAATAAAAGATTTAATTTAATTTTTAGCAAAAAGCCAATAAAGATTTAAAAAGATAGAAACTGGTCAAGAAGGGGGAGGGGACAAAAAAAAACTGAATAAAGACAAAAAAAGAGAACTAAATATAAAATATATAAAAAATTAAAAATGAAACTAACAAAGAGGGGGGAGGAGAAACAAACAAATAAGTGCAAGAACCTGGGCAGCACCATCAGTATAAAAAAAAAACAGAAAAAAACTAAAAGGGAGAAACTAGTGGGATATTTTATTAATTTTTCTGTGATGAAGGGGACAAAAGTTTTTCCATATCTGGAAGTAACGCAGCGAATGGGGGACAAAATAAGGATGGGCTCAGAAACAGCTCGAGGCGACCGTAATCTCGAAGTAGGAGGATTGTTTATAAAGAGTAAAGGGGGAGATGGGCTGCGGTAATTACTTGTTTAAGATACGTGTATAGAAATCAGAAAGCTGGAATTAAAGATGGAAGTATACTATTTCCGATCCTGAAAGTTGAACGCCAAGGAGCTTTGACTTCTCAAGTTTTGTTTAATAATTGTGTTACTGGTGCTCAGGATAAGTTGAGCTTGGAGTTGATCTCTCGTTAGTTACGTTTCAAAACTTTCCTGCACTTTCTAAAGATCCTCTTTGACTTTTGAGCTTCTCCAAGAAGAGAATGAGCAAATTGGTTTGAGCTTTAATAGTGATAAAATAGTTTTCTACCTTTCAAGTATAAAGCAAACAGAAATTCAATAAGTCAGTAATGGGGCCATAAGGCTTTCAAGGACAGCCCTATCAAAATTCCAAGGACAGCCCTATCCCTTTTCCATTCAGTTTCAAAGGCAGCCCTCTGAAGTCACGGGACACATCTGTTTCTAGGCAATATTCCCGTCCTTGGCAAGAGTTCAAGGTTAGTTCAGGTATTTATTCTATGGCACACCCCTGGGAAGTTTCCCAGATATATTTACTTGGAATTTGGTCAGTATAATACACAAGTTTTAATAATAAGCTCCTAATCCCTCATTCCTGTTTCTAGTACATGCCCTCTGATGTCACGTGACAAACCTGTACAATGCGGTCAGCTGTTTCTAGGCGACAGCTGGCAAGATTTAAAGGATTTCAGTTTTTATTATATGTTTACTTGGAATATGGTCCGTATAATAGAAAAGTAGTAATAATAGGGAAATTATGATCTCGCGGTACACACCCCCGTTTCAAGCGCATGTTACACAACGCGACAAACCCTCGCCTTTAAAGGGTCAGATAAGGGGAGCTACCAGCCCCTCGCACCTGCACAATGCAGTCACCGGCTCTATTAAGGGGAACACACTTGGCAAGACTCCATGACACGCCCTTTGGACTCCAATGACGTCATACGACTTACCCCGTTTCAAACAGACAGGTCTAATGCTTGACGCAATTTTGCGTAACCCTACCACAGGAACCCATGGAGGAATCCCCGCTTATAGATCAAACTTTAGGTAATGATTGCACATCCTTCGCTGCCAGTTAATGCCCTTTTGACATTTTTCGTCATAAAGCCTTTGTTTTTCAGCGGTTCATTTTTCGATCAAAACACCATTCATTTTCTTTCCATATTTCTTGACCCCAACAGGACTCGAAAGGTCATTCCCTTCCAGTGGTACATCGCCCCAAGCAAATCATTCACGAAACCATTGTCAATATTTTATATCTTAAACCATATTCTAAAAATAAACAATTGCACGACACCTGAGATTCCCCATTTTTTGACAGTCGTTAGAACGGTGTGTTTACCGCCAAATTTGATACACTCCGGGGGATATTTGCTTTCAAGATATTAATAAAGGGGAAATGAGTGTCTTACTCGTCCCAAATAGTAAATCTTAAAAACACAGACAATGTAAATAAAAACAAATCTGAGAACAATAAAACATAAAAAAGAGAGCTAAAAACACGACAAAAAATAAAAGATGAAAATATCATATTATCATATACGCAAAAAAAGAACCATCTATTATAGAAAACAGGGGGCTTCTGGCCTAAGACTATATTAAGAGCTTTTAAGGAAATAACCCTTTTTCATCAAGATAAATTTATTAATATTAAAAAATATCCTAACAATAGCTTCCACCTCCTGACTTATCTTTAAGCTTTATAGTATATTAATCAATGATAATGCATACCGCATTGGTAAATTATGGATCATATTGAGCACCCCCCCCCACGACATCGCTACATTTCCCCCAAGAAATCTTTCAGAAATTTCCAAATAAAAATTATGGTTCTGAATTCCAAGATTCAAGTTTTTTGCACCCCAGGCCAATCATAACGTCCCACAAAAGACTCCAGACTGCCAGAGAATTTCACCCATGTGACACCGCCATCCTCCCCCATCCCCTCGATGACCTGATTATACTGAGATTCCCCTGTTTTTGGCAGTCGCTAGAACAGCGTGTTTACTGCCAAATTTGATACACTCACGGGGGGGGGGGAAGTAACAATAAATAATAAATCAGACAATAAATATTAAAAACATAGACATTTTAAACAAAACAAAGTTGACAAGCAGTAAAACATAAAAAAGACAGCTAAAAAACACGACAAAAAATAAGCGATTAAAATATCGCATTATCATACACGGAAAAAAAAGAACAATCTCTTATAGACAACCGGGGCTTCTAGCCTACAATCTCCCCAGAGACTAAGGGAGGGGGAATGATATTAGCTTGAATTTAAGACACATTAAGAACTTTTAAGGAAATACCCCTTTTTCATTAAGACAAATTTATGAATATTAAAAAATATCTTAACAATAGCTTCCACCTCCTGACTTCTCTTTAACCTATAGAGTATATTAATCAATGACAATGCATACCGCATTGGTAAATTATGCATGATATTAAACCCCCCCCCCCCAAACGATATGCCTACATCTCCCCCAAGAAATCTTTCAGGCATTTCCTAATAAAAATTATAATACTGAATCCCACGATTCAAGTTTTTGCACCCCAAGCCAATAATAAAACCCCACAAAATACTCAGACTACCAGAGCATTTCACCCATGTGACACCTCCCCCTCCCCCATCCCAAGGGTTATCTGATTATAGTGAGATTCCTAATTTTTTTGGCAGTCGTTAGAACGATGTGTTTAGTGCCAAATTTGATACACTTCGGGGGAGTATTTGCTTTCAAGATATTAATAAAGGGGAAATGTGTGTCTTACTCGTCCCAAACAATAAGTCTTAAAAACGCAGACTACGAAAATAAAAATAAATTGACAAACGATAAAACATAAAAAAGACAGCTAAAAAAAACACGACAAAAAATAAAAGATGAAAATGTCATATTATCATATACGCAAAAAAAAAGAACCATCTATTATAGAAAACCAGGGCTTCTAGCCTACAACCTCCCCAGAGACTAAGGGAGGGGGAATGATATTAGCTGGAATTTAAGACACATTAAGAACTTTTAAGGAAATACCCCTTTTTCATTAAGACAAATTTATGAATATTAAAAAATATCTTAACAATCGCTTCCACTTCCTGACTTCTCTTTAATCTATAGAGTATATTAATCAATGAAAATGCATACCGCATTGGTAAATTATGGATGATATTAAACCCCGCTCCTCCAAACTATATGCCTACATCTCCCCCATGAAATCTTTCAGGCATTTCCTAATAAAAATTATAATACTGAATCCCACGATTCAAGTTTTTTGCACCCCAAGCCAATCATAAAACCCCCCAAAATACTCCAGACTAGCAGAGCATTTCACCCATGTGACACCTCCCCCTCCCCCATCCCAAGGGTTATCTGATTATAGTGAGATTCCTAATTTTTTTGGCAGTCGTTAGAACGATGTGTTTAGTGCCAAATTTGATACACTTCGGGGGAGTATTTGCTTTCAAGATATTAATAAAGGGGAAATGCGTGTCTTACTCGTCCCAAACAATAAATCTTAAAAACACAGACAATGAAAATAAAGCAAAATTGACGAGCAATAAAACATAAAAAAGACAGCTAAAAAAACACGACAAAAAATAAAAGATGAAAATGACATATTATCCATATACGCAAAAAAAACCGTCTATTATGGAAAACCGGGGCTTCTAGCCTGCAAGCCCAGAGGGTAGGGGAGGGGAGGAGTGATATTAGATTGAATTTAAGACATATTAAGAGATTTTAAGGAAATAGCCCTTAATAAATTTATGGATATTTCACATTATCCTAACAATAGGTTCCAGCTCGCACCTAGTACCATTCATTTGCAGAGGATGCATCGATAATAGATGTAGTTTTTAGTCGTTATTGCAGCTTTACCATTATAAAGAATAACATGCCAAATTTAAGGAAAGACGAAGGGAGAAGACTCCGGGGGAGGGGAACCGTTTTCTCCGTCACCAGCTCAACACTGTTTTATTTTTTTTATTGTTACGCAAAGCGCTAATTTTCAGGTTATCCTGCCTCCCTCCACTAAGGTACCAACCTAAGCCCTGGTCACCTCCAAACAAGTGTACACTCCCCCCCCTCCCAGAGCGGTTTCTCTTAGCCCAGAGTACATTTTTACCAAAATACCAAAACACGCAAAGGAAGGGAAATTCTATTTCGAGAAATTCTTGCTACCATCCACCCTGTGCGCTGTGGGGGAGTTTGGTCTGTGTCTACTCTTCTTAAGGTACAGAATCCGGCCATTCTACGTGCAGTGGGGGAGTTTGGTTTGTGTCTACTCTTTTTGGGGGACAGAATCTGGCCTTCCTACGCGCAGTGGAAAGTTTGGTCTGTGTCTACTCATTCCTGGGACGGGATCCGGGTTTCGGTTAGGTGATAAAAGAGGCTAAAACGGTCTCGCTCGAGATAATTTAAATATAGTAATAATAGGGAAATTATCGCTGAGTTTCTACAGCAACCATCTAACGCCAGAGTATCCCTGTGCGAGAAGAGTAAAAGTCCAAACCGGTAAAGAAGTATACTTATGGTCCAGAGCGGAATGGCACTACGACACCGTTTTCACACTAGCACCAGCTCTCCACATGACACCGCCTTTTTTTCCTTTACTAGTGTTAGATACTCTAAGTATTTCGCCTCACAATGTTACACTATAACTACTCTAAGACATCCCCCTTCATCACCTCATCTCCCCAAAACACTTTTCAGACATTTCTCGCTAAAATTTTATTTTCAAGTCATTCATTCGGGCTTTCGCAAGCAATTCGTGCCACAGTACAGCACAATAACTACTCTAATACACCCCTCTGACATCACTACATTCCCCCAACCACAAAAAGTTTCTTATAAGTAACATTTTTTCGTTATGATGACAACTTATCTGCTAGAAGTAACAAACTATCTGTCAAACATGCACAATTTTCCTTAGAAGTAACAATTTTTTGATTATGATAACAACTTTTCTGTCAGAAGTAGCAAGTTTTGCTTAACACTAACAACTCTTCACTTCAAAGCAAGAATATTCTTCCTTAGTACTACCAAAATTTTACTTAACACACCCAAATTTCTCTTAGAAATAATATTTTTCGTCAGTGATAACACGTTTTCTGTTCCAACTAGCAAGTTGTCTGTCAAAGATACCAAATTTTTCTTAGAAGTATAATTTTTTTTTATTGTGATAACGACTTTTCTGTAAGAAGCATCAAGTTTTGCTCTAACACTACCAAACTTTTACTGAACACTAACAGATTTTCTCTTCGAAGCATCAACTTTTTTCCTTAATACTAATATACTTTTACTTAACACACTCAAATTTCTCTTAGAAAAAACACTTTTCGTCAGTGATAACACGTTTTCTGTTTGAAATAGCAAATTTTATGTCAAAGATACCAAAATTTTTTTCTTAGAAGTAACAATTTTTTCGTTATGATGACAAATTATCCGCCAGAAGTAACAAACTTTCTACCAAACATACACAATTTTTCTTAGAAGTAACAATTTTTCGTTATGAGAGAGGACAACTAGCAAGTTGTCCAGCAAAGATAACACATTTTTCTTAGAAGTAAAAATTTTTTCGTCTGTGATAACATCTTTTCTGTCAGAAGTAACAAGTTTTCCTTAACACTAGCAAATTTTCTCATCCAAGTGACAACATTTTTCCTTAATACTAACAAACTTTTACTTAACAATATCAAATTATCTTAGAAGTAACAGGTTTTTTCTTAACAGTAACACATATTTCTGAAAAATTAAAAAATTTTCGTCACTGATAACACGAGTTCAGTTTTTTGCATCCCAAGCCAATCATAACGTCCCGCAAAACACTCCAGACTATCCAAATTCCATGGATCTCATGATTCTGAATCCCATGATACAAGTTTTTTGCACCCCAAGCCGGTCATAACGCCATCCAAAATACTCTAGACTACCAGAGCTTTTCACGCATGTGATACCGCCCCCTCCCCCATCCCCTGTGTGACCTGATTATAGTGAAATTACCCATTTTTTGGCAGTCACTAGAACAGCGTGTTTACTGCCAAATCTGATACACTCTGGGGACGTATGGACGTATGGACGTAGGGGAGGAGAGAAGTGATATTGGATGGTCTTTAAGACATATTAAGAGCTTTTAAGGAAATAGCCGTTTTTCATTAAGATAAATTTATCGATATTTTACATTATCCTAACATAGGTTCTAGCTCGCACCTAGTAGCAATCATTTTCAGAGGATGCATTGATAATATATGTAGTCTTTAGGCCTTATTGCAGCATTAAAATGATGAAAAATAACATGCCAAATTTAAGGAAAGACGAAGGGAGATGACTCGGGGGGAGGGGAACTGTTTTCTCCGTCACCAGCTCAACACTGTTTTAATGTTTTATCGTTACGATAAGCGTTAATTTTCAGGCGTACATTTATGGTTATCCTACCTCCCTCCACTAAGGTACCGACCTCTGCTGTGGTCGCCTCCGAGGAAGTGTCCAGTCCCCCTCCCTCCGAGCAGTTTCTCTTAGCACAGAGTACATTTTTACCATAATATCAAAACACGCAAAGGAAGGGAAATTTTATTCCGAGAAATTCTTGTTACCATCCACCCTGTGCGCTTTGGGGAAGTTTGGTCTGTGTCTACTCTTTTTAGGGGACGGAATGCGGCCATACTACGCGCAGTGGGGGAGTTTGGTCTGTGTCTACTCTTTTCGGGGGAAGGAATCCCGCCATCCTAAGCGCAGTGGGGAGTTTGGTCTGTGTCTACTCATTCCTGGGACGGAATCTCGGCTTCGGTTAAGCGATAAAAGAGACTAAAAACGGTTTTGCTCGAGATAATTTAAAGGTAGTAATAATAGGGAAATTATCATTGAGTTTCTACAGCGACCATCTAACTCTAGAGCATTCCTGTGTGAAAAGGGTAGATGCCCAAACCGATAAAAAAAGTATACTTATGGTCCAGAGCGGGATGGCACTACGACATTGTTTTCACACTAGCACCAGCACTCCACATGAAGCCCCCTCTTTTTTTTCCTTTACTAGTGTTAGATACTCTGAGCATTTCACCTCACAATGTTACACTATAACTGCTCTAAGACATCCTCTCTCATCACTCCATCTCATGTGGAGAGCTAGGGGAGTTGGGAGTTGCCAAGTTGGCTTAGAAAAACAATTCTGAGAAAATCAATCGATTTAAGTTATCAAAATACTACATATTGAGCTTTCCAGTTGCAGAAAAACTAAGACAACACGATGGCGTATTTATCCATGAAAAATCACGTTGTCTGGTCCATAAATGATCATTTAAATAAAAAAACAAGTTTTTCAACTGAAGAATATTAAAATTTAAAAGCAGACATTATTTTGTATGCGAGGGGGAAGAGGCCGCCCCTCCTCAACTCTTGCTCTTTACGCTAAAGGCTGATTTTTGTCCCAATTCTTTAAGAACGACTGCTGGAATAATTGTGCCATTCAGTCGAAATGAGAAGATTTTTAAAGTGCTTAGAAACTTAAAGAGTGAGTACCTCCGACTCATCATATATTCCTGCCTGGAGATAATTTTCTATGAACAAGAGGCAGACACCCCATGAAAAAAAACTAGATAAGAAGAGGCTGAACGTTCAAAACGAGCCCAAAAAAAAAGAAAAAAAGAACAGAGGAACCATCTATTCAAGTGTCGTTTATGCATTTCTTGTTTCCTCAAGGTTACCCCGCAGTAATATTTGTGGTTTCAGTTCTACTTAGGTAGTTCTTTGAGGGTCCACCCTGATATCACTATGAGGCTGGGTATGCTGGATTTCCTTCCATGGGTATAGATGGAAGGATCTCAAACCATAACGGAGGCCACTTCCCCCCCCCCCAAAAAAAAATCTCAGAATATCGAAAAAATCTAACCCTCTGAAATAAAATTCGACTATGTAAAAAAAGACTAACCAAATAAGCTATTTTATTTCAAAATAAATTAAAATATGGTATACATAAATATAAAGAGTGGGAGTATATGTTACTCAATGACAGCCACAGGAGGTGCATGGACAGTTCTTTTCACATTTGTATTCTGGCTCTGAAAAAGAGAGGATTAATTAACACAACAGAATCATTCATTGGTTTTATTTTAATGAAGAGATGATGTACAATTTATGCATATAAAAGGATTGATACTTCCGCACAATATTCTTATTTCAGACGGGCTTCTCAGAAAAAGAAAGTGTAAGACGGCTTTTGTGGGGTTGAAAAACTCCACTAGATCAATAGTGCTGTAGCTTAGATAGAGCAATAGAAAAAATGATTAACCAAAGTGATTCCTACGGCAAACTAGAAATAAGCACCAAAATAGAACCAATGCTAAGCCACACAATCCCGGACTACTCCTGGCAACATGATTCCCAAAATTACCTGGTCCACGTAGACTATTGTAGTTGGCATTTTGAGATTAAACCTGTCACTGAAGGAACTTCACAAGGAATTAGAAAATGATTGGTCTACTGGAACGGATTGAAAGTGCAAAAGAAAAGACGAAAGTAGGATCAAAATGTGACAAAATATAGCACTGACAGATTACAATAATAATATTCAAATAAACAGATATTAACAACCAAAATAGACTGAAAATTAAAATTATCAGTAAAATTATACAAGAATTAAATAATTCACAGAGATCTTAATGGTAATTTTAATTTGGTAATACATACATTAAATTTACCTAAAGATTTTTTTTTATACATGGTAGAAACGGGTCTAGTCGTTTATTCCCCGGAAAATACCCCCCCCTCCCGTGAAAAATACCTTCAGGTCGACCCGCGAGGGGTATTTTCAAGAGGAGGGGTATTTTCTGACGGGGTATTATCTGGGGTGGGGGGGATGGGGTATTTTCTAAGGAGGATATTTTCTGAGGGGGGTATTTTCCGCGGGGGGCCAACGCCTGCTCTCGCTAGAAACGATAATATAGCTTTAAGTCTAAGGCAGACTTTTGGAAAAATACACATACCTTAACCCTTTTGCGCCGGGGACCTTGTTTTTGCAAGACCAGAATGATCGAAGACACATTTTCAACTAATCTGATGATCCTGATCACGAATCTGATGTTTAAAAAGACGTCACTCAACTCAAAGTATGAGAATTTCTACTGTGACATAAATGGCACGTCAGTGACTGGCACGTCAGTGACTACAGTTTATGTACTATAATTTCCTGAATTTGTGCTTCTGGAAAACTTCGCAAATTTGTTGGAGCATTAGATTGCTTTTCTCCCCGTTGGTTCAACTCTTATTTTTAACTTCTTATGTTTTTCTTATTTTTTAAGACTTCTTGTATTTTAGCCGGTAAAAAAAAATGAAGAAATGAAACCGAAAATGCATTTGGAAACTGCCCCATGTAATTAATTTTCCCCTTTCAAATTTATATTAGAGCAAATTAGGGCAAATTTTGTTACAGGAAAACAATCTGATGACCAAAATTTTTCAACTTTAGACAATGTTAACAAGACTTAAGATTGAATTTATTAGCCTACAGACCGTAATCAACCATTATAAGTTATTTTATCAGTAGATTCTCTTATGAAGAAGGTGCAAAAGAAAAAGGGACCTCCAGGATTGTGCCCTCGTACCAAGGAATTTTTGTTATCCTCCACAGTAATAGCGACGAAGACCACACTGCCTTTCCATAAAAAACAACAAAAGCACGAAGAAAAACAGGGAAATCTTTTTTGCAAGACAGTAGAGATAATTTTAATGAATATTTCGGCCCTATGTCCAAGGGCCGTCCTCAGCAAGACAAAAATATATAAAAGAAAAAAAAACTCACAACAACATGCGGCCAATAAAACCAAAAATAAAAAAAAATTTCAAAGCAGTCCTACCATCCTTACTTCAGCGAAGTTCAATTTTTATTTTTGGTTTTATTGATCGCATGTTGTTGTGAGTCCTTTTTTCTTTTATATATTTTTGTCTTGCTGAGAACGGCCCCTGGACATAGGGCCGAAATATATATTCAAATATATATATATATATATATATATATATATATATATATATATATATATATATATATATATATATATATATATATATATATATATATATATATATATATATATATATATATATATATATATATATATATATATATATATATATATATATATATATATATATATATATATATATATATATATATATATATATATATATATATATATATATATATATATATATATATATATATATATATATATATATATATATATATATATATATATATATATATATATATATATATATATATATATATATATATATATATATATATATATATATATATATATATATATATATATATATATAATATATATATATATCAGTAGATATGAGTTAAATAGATACTTACTGCCTTTGCACTCACACCCTTGACAGTAGTTGCAGTCCAGTGAACAATTGCAGGATCCAGTGCAAGTACAACCATCTAAAATAAATTATAAAATTAAGTACTATTTGCAGACACTACCTTTTGAAGGTAAAAAAGGATTGAGTCATCCAAATCCAGTATTTCTTTACGGCTATTAAAATGCCAAAAAAAGGAAACTTTCAAAAAGGAAACCTAGTGAATGTAAGCCTTGTACCACAAAAAAGGTCCTTAGTAATATGTGTGTCATGGCTAAAACATTCAACTAAATAGACACTATTTCAAGTCTATTCAAATCTGATGTATCTAATCATTAGATTATTTCCTACATTATAGCTATCTTTAGACGATTTACATTATTACTTTTGTTACAGTAAGATCTGTCGCACAAGAATTTAAAATTTTATATGAAGATGATTTTTGGGAGTTACTTTTGTACAAAATGACTGAATTCTTTTTGTAGAATTTAATGTCAATCCTTAGGTCAATTATCTATGTCCATTTCAATAGATAGCTAAATTTTTTTCTGGTCAGACACGACATGGAGAAAAGCCCAAATGTCAAACTTCTTCCCCAACTTCTTAAGGTTAAATAATGCACAACTTTGAGCCGGTACTTTCTCATTATATGGGCCTCTAGGGTTAACCGCTGTAGAATACGCAATGATAAAACCCATTTCTGACGCGTTAACCGCTTTAGAGTAGGCAATGATAGCTTGTTTTTCATTCCTTATACGATATTAAACTGTCGTTTTTGGGGTTTAGGGGAGGGGGAAAGGTACCTAGGTTAGGTTAGGTTACGTATTTAATATATGGTATGTTTTACACATACACACCCCACCCCCCATATGTGCAAATATATAGCCCAAAATTGTTTCTAAACTATTATATATTCATTCTGTCTTATTTTATTTCATTAGCATTAACCAAACTTGATTTTTTAGAAAGGTCCATATAATAAGAAAGTACCTTTGAGCCAAAACAAAGTCGTATCCTAGAAAGGGGTAAAAATATTAGTCATCTGCAATAAATCCACTCTCTCCTCTTCCTTAAAGTTCTTGGCGCTTGTCGGGTCAATTCAAATAAAACGCCGTCCATGTTCGTGACTGGACTAAAGAGTCTTGGAAATTGGTAGCGAACTTCCATGAGTTTTGGGATGAAAACTTACTGACCAAGAATCAGTTCGCTTAAATCCGATTAGTTTAAGTTCAACAGGTTACCGTCATCCTCTCAGTTCTGTCATGAATCGTCTTGAAACATTTTGTTTCGTGTCAGTTGATATGGAACATCCTTGCCGATTCGGCTGAAGGATGCCATTCGTATGCCATCTCAAAAGTCTTGTAATTTTTTTTTTGTCTCCATATGACTATTTTTTTCTTAACGTATATAGTGTTATCCATTTTATTATTATTATTATTATTAACGTTATAGACAATATGATTAATTACAGTTTGATAAAGCCTATTTAATGTCTCTTCCTTGTGTTTATTTATTTTTCATTCTTTTAATCATTTTTATGATTAAAATACTTCACATGTTAAGTGTTCAAATATTTAATAGTTTAATGGGTACTGTTGTATTACCTGCAACCCACGCAAGAAATGAAGTTTGGTTAATGCTAATGAAATAAAACAAAATAGGTTCGGCTATATATTTGTACATTAGGGGGGTGGGGGTAAAGCATAGCATATATTAAATACATAACCCAGCCTAAACTAGGTAGTTTTTTCCCCTAAACCCCAAAATAAGAAGTTTACATATCATAAATGCAATGACAAACCACGGTTTGCAATCCGATTCTCTATTGAAAGAAACCCGTTTGACTAGTTTCCTGAGTATCTTCCCTATATAATATATCGCGTGGGTTCCAGCTAATACAATAGTACCGTTTAATGTTAAGAGATTTGTTTCATAATCCCCCTCCTACAGGCCATGGAGCCCTTGTGAGGATTTGTAAATTGTAGAACTATTATTTTATTGTTATATGGAAAATAAATATATTTATCCATCTATCTATCAATCTAAAAGGAGGATAATGGTACAGAGTTAGTGTATTTTACTACTAAAGGAAATATGGTTATAAAATAAAGTAGTACCGTTAGATTCCTTATTTTAGGATCATTTCAAATATTATTGTCTCTTTTCTGACATTGCAACCTATTCCCCTTAATGGTTCCTGATATAGCCTTAAATAATATATTTGGTAAACTTATAGGGGTTGACATCATCTAAATGAAACATGTAAAATAAAAGTTCTCTGTATTTGGATCCATAAAGTTCTTTATTTTTTCTTCTTTCCAAGTATATTAGTCTTTTGTTGATAATACCGTCACCTCCCCTTCCCTAATGGGTCTAGATGTAGCCCTAGGATTAACAAGAAACTAAAGATAGTACTAAAATCATGAAATTCTTACATTATAATATAAAGTATGTTTTTATTAATCAGATTATCATCTTTCCTTTCATTGTTACCCACATATTTAATTTATTTTCAAATAATGTTTTTACCCACATTTCATTCGAATTACTCGGGCAAAGGGGTTTACATGGGTAAAGAAAGCGTCCAACCCGTTTTAACGAAGAAGACATGACGCTTCAAGAGATGATAAATAAACAAGAGAAATGTTTTATTTAGGACTATTTCTGGAACCATCAGGGTATGTAAAGTGGGGTATATTGTTAGAAAAGCGACCATGGTATATCTAAACAGGCTAAAAAAAAGGAATCTAATGTTACTACTTTTATTTATTTAGCATGATTCCTTTAGAATCGGTCAGCCACAAATCCTTTACCGGGATAATAACACATTTTTTTTTACCCCTAAATTGAAATGGCATCATAACAGGGACTGGTATACTTTGGCATACAATTTGGCCTGAAAGCTTCCTAATAAAGACAACCAGATGGATTGGGGTTGTGTTGCGTTTCTGTTATGAGGCTGTGACTCGCAAGCACTCATCCAAATCCTTCCTAAGTAAGTCTCTAATAGACCTGTGTGGATTTCTTTTTCTTTCTTAGGGATGAAGAAATGCAGCAAACCTCCTCCCTGATAAACCCTTAGTACAAACCAATATGTTCTACAGAGAAGAAAAGAAAAAGCACTCACTCTTACAGCAGTCCATGTTATTGTTTGAAATGATTTGATGTTTTACAGGCGAATTATTTTTCTTGAAATGATTTAAGTTATTGATAAGTTATTGATTTATGCTTGTAAGTCCTTATCAAAGGGTGTGAGTACCGTTCACGCTAATCTCCAGGATTTATCTTCGTAATCAAAAGCCACGAATGCCGACTGCCGTATTATGATAAAAAAAAATCTTTTCATTGGCACGCACGTTATCAATATACATGAGTACCGTTCAAATGTTTATTTTGTAAAACAAATCAGAAGCCGTGAATACAGAGGGATTAATTGTGAAGGCCAGAGGCCTTATTATATTTAGGAAATAGTTCAATTAAGCACAAAAAATAATAAAAATAAATGGTGGCATCCCGTTTTAGGACAAAATTCCAAATTTTGATTTGTCGCTAGTAGCCAATATAGACACTAACGATAGTAGCTCTCTTTTCTGGTTTCAATTAACCAAAAAGTTTGCGTCCCACCAGAAGCGGTTTTAGGGGAGGGGCAGAGGGGACACTTTCCCCAGGCCGAGATGTTAGGGGTGCAAAATTTCAAATAAATAATCTAACGGTTATATCAATTTTGTGATTCTCAGAATTTCATTTTTGTTAAAATAAAGTAGACGGCGCAGTCGGAAGTAAGTATAAGAAAATTGAATCCGATATTTTCATTTTTTCCCATATCTTCATTATCATTGGAAATAAAAGTAAGCAGACCGAATATAACTAATTTTAATGTTTTTTGTGATATTTTCTTTTCAAATTTTGTTACTTATGCAATCCAATTCTCTATGAAAAAAAATTGACTAATTTCTTAAGCATCTTCCGTATACAATATATCGCGTGGGTTCCGGCTATTTGACAAGTAGGCCTACCCCTTTTTAATTTATTTGTTTTTTCTACCAAAGCTAGCGGCTTATCAGATCATGGAAAGTATCACAGGTCAGTTTATTTGAGCTAGTTTTGTCGATTTATCTTATATAATTGAAACAGAGAAACATTTTTTTTTCAATTAATCTCAAAAGAAAATTTACCACAAAGAAGTGCAATGTTGCCACCACTCAAACCTCCCAAAAGACTAGAGTAGATTTTTTTTAAATTTATGCTCACTTTATTTTTATGTAGGAGAGTTAAAATGCGATCTATCGTATTCAGCGTTGCACTTACCTTCATTGTTTGCCACAATACGGCATTCACGGCCAGACGTAGGCTTCTACGACGCAATATCCCGATCATCTCACACGGTACTCACGCACTTTGATATATGTTTGAATCATGGACACATGGTTGCAGCAATGGATCAAAACTTGTTCAGATCGAATCACGGCCTATAGTAATGGGAAGTTCAAAAAGCCGATTTGAAAAAAAAACTTTTTAATGGGAAAATATCGCGCCTTCCACAGTTGATTCAGAATTTGTAACTTTTTTGGTTAATCTTAATAGTTAAAGTTTTATTTCAGAAACGGATTTTGCGAAAATTTCGAAGATGAGCCTGAAAAAATGACGTTGAATACAAATAAGAAGTGTATCATGGAATCATCATGGTCGAAGACCCTATGCAGGAAAATTACAGTCCCCTAATTTGAACACCAAGAAAACCACTTTTTTGCATGGGTAACACTGATGTACCTGGTTTAGTCTCACAGGGGTGATCGGCTTGAACCACGATCTTAGACTGTTTGGAGAGGACTCATTTGAATGAAAATTAATTTAAAAAAACAATATTTCTAAGAGAAGTAAAAAGCTAAGTTGAAACTTAAACCAAAAAAAATATTGCTTCATATTCGGTAGCGCAATAGTGCTGCCTAAGTAAAGAACGATGTTGGCACAATGTATTGTTTTTGTTTGTTTGTTTTTTTTAGACCAGGGCACTTCGTATTGAAGGAGTTGTCATAGAAACTTAAAACAGGGCTCATTCGATTGGAAATTGGAATGGCTAGTGCCCTTTTTAATAGTCGGAGGTGATAGGAAGGCCACTAATACCCCTTCCAAGCCCATCATTTCTCCAAAAACATTCAATCAAAATTCTGAGATAGCCATTTTGTTCAACGTAGTTGATTTCTAGATAGAAATTATGGTTTTGTGGAGAACACTCCCCCCAAAGCCCTCAGGGCAAGGGTTGTAAGTTATGCCCTGGGGGCAAATAAGGTTTTCATAGAAAGTTTTGTCGTAAAAAACTTCAAAAAGGGCTCGCTAGTAGAGATGCATTATTGAGTCGTGACAGTACAAAATTCGGTTATCAAAAGAACGTATCTCCTATCAGTACACCAAATAAGGGCATAGCCTCCCTAGGGAGAAAGATTGCGTAATGGGGTCAATGACCTCTTTTTCCAAGGTCGATTTATTTGATGTTTCTATGTGTAATAGCTCCGGGGCGAAGGTTGCACATGCGCATTAAATTCTAACGGGAACAATGTTATTGATCTGGGACTCGAGGGGGAAGTGAATTTCTGAGAACTTGATTGCGTAATCGATCGTGAGTGTCATGGTGTCCAGAAATAGTATTTGTTGTTGTTGCTCTCGAGCCAAAATGTTAAGAGTTTCCCGGAAACAGTTAGATCACGTGTCTCCTTCTCAGCCAATCAGTGAGTCGGATACATCCTCCTTCTCAGCCAATCAGAGACCTGCTTACTTATGATTTTCCCCGTTACATAACAATTCACCCTTGAGATTTCGTATATAACGGACATGCAATGTGATTCAATTATCAGAAAGTATTTTGACACTGTGTAAACAACAATGGATAAATTTGATGAACTTGAAGCCTTGGCAACTTCAATTTACCATGTAAGTACATTTTTTTTTTTTCAAACGAATTTTCCTTGGACATCCTCCAATATATTCAGCTAAAACGTAAATATATTCCTTTACCCCAAATCCCCCCCCCCAAACCATACAAACATCATTATAATCAATGGAAAACATAAAATATATTCTTTTACCCTCGAAACCTAACCCCCCACCACACCATTGTTTTACAACCCCAAATTCTCGCAAAAAGAAATAATTATCTTTTCGTTAAAGTTTGACTTTTCTCAATTGTAATCTTTTCTCTAACTGAGACATCCATCGCTCTCCTGTTATTAGCTCGCTCTGATTTGACACAAGACTCCGGCACGAGGCCTAAAATTAGCTGACACCCCTTTAAAGTACATCCGGCTTTAATAAATATACAAGAATTTGGATAGAGGCTTAACCAAAGGTTTCTCTGAGAAGGATAGTTTCTCGTGAAAAAAGACATTATTTTTAATTAACCTTGTGTGATTACAGGCTTTGCGTAATTCTATGTGGTATGGGAGCATGGAAATGAGTTATTTCCAAAATTAATGCCTAACAATATTTTTAGGACATTGGTGAAAGGGGGGTTTGACAATACCTCAAGTCAAACACCGCCAGTGTAAGGTGAAAACAAACTGTTTCTTCGCGTGAAAAGTAAGGGGGAGGATATTAAGAAAAAGAGACCGTGCTGTATTATGCGTAAATTGAATAATATTTTGACAATATCTTTCGGTGGCGGAAGGGGTGTATTGTCCCAGGTCTTTTCTCAGGGCTAGTTTCTGTTGGGTTTATTTTACGTGGGCTGTTTTTTTCTGGGGTGAGATAAATATACAAACTAGGCCGGCTTTTGAAAGGTTCAGTGAGTCGTAATTCTCAGATTCAAAAGGACGCAATATCTTTCGGTGGGGGGAGGGGGATATTTTCCCATGTCTTTTCTCAGGGATATTTTCGGTGGGGGTTATTTTCCGTGGGCTGTTTTTTTTCTGGGGGTGTGATAAATATACAAACTAGGCCGGCTTTTGAACGGTTCAGTGACTCGTAATTCTCAGATTCAAAAGGCCGCGATATCTTTCGGTGGGGGGCGGGGGATATTTTCCCATGTCCTTTCTCAGGGATATTTTCCGTGGGGGTTATTTTCCGTGGGCTGTTTTTTTCTGGGGGTGTGATAAATATACAAACTAGGCCGGCTTTTGAGCGGCTCAGTGAGTTGTAATTCTTCTGTCTCAGATTCAAAAAAGGATGCAATTAGTAGATTTCACGAAATTTTTTAAGTTGTGCTTTCTTAGTGATAAATGTCTTTGTCTAAACAAAATTACATGGATAATAATAATTTTTATTCTGTAAAAAAAAAGGGGGAAATTATTTTTAAACTAATTTTTTCTCTTCTTTTTAAGGCCAACTATGAAGAATGTGTGCCCCCTCCACACAGAAAAGCCAGAGATGATGAGACAGCCCCATCAGTGCCAGACCCAATGCAGCCTGGTTTTAAGTTAAAGAGAGAGTTAACGGCTAGCAACACTGCCGAAGCTATGGACGATTATAAAATAGCCGGCCCAGCGCAAGAACATAGCGACGCCGCCCCGTCCACCTTCCAACACGCACTACCCGGGCCATCTGGCACCCAAGTGCAGCCGGGTTATAAAAATGTATGCATTTTTTCCTACCTTTCTATTTATTCATTTTTTTCTTTTTCAATCCCAATAAAAACTTATCTCTGTGAGATATTAACCCCTATTACATATCTAAATATAATTTTTTGCAAGGAAACCACTCTTTTCTAATCTTTGCCCTCTCTTCGCCGCTATCTCATAATAATATTTTAAGCTAATTTTCTAGTTTACTCTTTGAGAACCTTTTTATCACAAAATGCTATTTTTGCTAGAATATTATAGTTTTAAGTGGCCTAGAAGTAAACCTTTTATTTCATCACAGTAAAATTCTGTCAGAGATCTTACAGGACAGTGCCCCCCCCCCTTTCAAATCAGGTCACTGTTATCGCCTACATTCCGCAGTCTGCTGAATCGGCTCGTAGGGATGCCGAAAAAGGATACTATACCCCGGACAGAATTTCCTCATAGAAAACTGCCATTGTGTTATAAACTGCCTTTTTATTTAAACACAATTTTCTATGAGGAGACTATCAACTAAAAACCACGGTTTTTCAAAAGCTGATTAGTTTCTACCCAGTTTCTCCATCTTTAAGCGTTTCGCTTTTTTTCGACATTGTAAAATTAAAATTTAATATATTTTAAAATATGTTTTTCCCCCCACTCAATATGTTTTGGAAAGATATTATATCATTGCAATCTCTTACACATAGGCCTAATTATCATTTGTGTAATGATTGTCTAGACAAACGCAACATGATTTTGCATGGGGAGACGTTCCTGGATAACAATTAACGGTTTTTGAATTTATTTGAACTGTTTCCCAGAGAATACGCATGGAAACAGAACAGACATGCGATTAAAAATAATCGATGCTCATTTGGAGTCATAGACAACCTGTACGGGGAGTAGGCGAAACGACTTATGCCGCCTAACAATACGGTTTTTTGGGGCATTAGGTAAAAGGCTGGGAGCCGCGGAGCCCGGAATGCGCCGATGGGTCCGGAGAGTGTTGTGGGGGCATGGTTCGGGGAGCGCCGGGGGGGGCACCACGGGTCCTGGAAGGGCCACAGGGATGTGCCCCGCGGCATGGTAGCGTTGGGGGGAGCGCCGTGGGTCAGGGATGCGCCACAGGGATGTGCTGTTGCTCCGAAAAGCGCCACGGATGGTCCGGGAAGCACTGTGGGGCAAGGTTAGGGGGGGGCGCTGGGGGGAGTCCCGAAAAAAAAAAAATTTTAGAACTTTGTAAATAAACGATCAAATTTGTGAATTACATATCATATCTTATATTATATTAAGTTGAATTAAACAAATTTTATTAAGCAAAAATAAAAAAAATTTTAAAATCAGTAGGGAGAATTTGAATACTCTGAAAATAAGCTATTTTTTCATTTATAGATTGTCCTGGTTCCATACTCGCCATCTCCCCCCTGCTCGTCAATTGGAGAAGAAGAGGAAGCACTCATTAAGCTCCACCAAAATTTAATCCTGGAGGATTTACATCAAAGTCCAGATTATAGGTATGAGTGCAGATGGGTTTTCTTTAAGTGTTATTCTACCGCAGAGGAGAAGGGAGAATTGAGTGAGTACGCATGGAACAATTGAATTGTTTGCCCCCGGGAATTAACATGGAACTCTTACGCATAAGTGCTAATCATGACTACACGTAGATACACTTAATGGTATCATTTAACCTTGAGGGTAGACCAGCGGTAGGGAGGTTGTACGCTACAAGAGGGGGAGGGGGGTACATCTTAACCATACTGTCAGCTAGCCACTACAAAATGCCATCAGCTAGTTGTGGTCACTGAAACGTGTTTGGATACATTTAAT